>NC_041217.1:34934090-34955680 GCF_002837175.3 Physeter macrocephalus
ACACACACACACACACACACACACACACACACACACACACACACACACACACACACACACACACACACACACACACCTCTGTGAATTGATTTGTAAGTCAGCCTCCATCTCTCTCTAGACATTTGCCATATAGCCACTAAAACCGCTTTCCTTACCTGCAGGTGGGTGTCTGTCTGGCCTGGCCCTGCACAGCCTCCCCAGGGTTTCCCCCAGGGCAGTCTCGTAAATGTTGACTGAACTTCCCACCAGCCAGCAGCGTCCTATAGCCCTGCTGTCTCTTCTGTTCCACCTCAACCCAAACTCACCTGATCCAAGTAGCTGACCCTCCCAGGCACCTGCTCACTTCTCCTCCCGCTCCCAATTCCTTGCCTTTATCCCATCAAAGAGGTCCTGGGAGGATTGGATCCCAGTCAGGACCCTCCCCTCTCTGGAGCCACATCTCAAAGATGCCTCCTCCATAAAGCTCTCCCCAGGAAACTCCTTCCTGCCAGCTTATCACCCACCCACACCCCCGCCCCCCATCATTCTTCCTCTGGGGGCTCCTAAGTGATTGAATGGAGCAGGACCTCTTGGGGAAAGTACCTGGTGGCCTGGACTAGCTGTCGGGACCTGGGTTCTACCACAAGTTTACCATTAGGGCAAGTTCTTAACCTCAGTTTTGTTCATTGTAAAATGAGAAAGTTGAGTGAACTCTAATGTTTTTATCAGCCTTACCAAACTTGGATTCGAAGGCTACCTGCCCACCCTGTCTGCTCTGGAGAGCATAGATACTGATGTCCTAAGCAAGGTAGCACTGGCGGGAGGCCTCTGAGATCACATCCCCCATCAGCTGTCCCTGCTTGACTTGTAATTCCCATCTTTATCCCTTGATTTTGCCCATAATCCCATCCTGGCCTGGCTGTGAATAGGACAAAAAAGCTGCGCCTACAGCTTAAGAGATTTTAAAGTACAATTCGAAGACCAGGATTCCTTTCCCATGACTTGGCTTACGAAACTGAAGATTTAGGAGGAGAGGTTCAATTCCTGAGCCTTGTCCCTGATTCAGTTTCCACCAGACCCAAAGCTATGTCTGATTTTTCCCTCTGTGCCCCAGATGAACTTGTCAGGACCTACGTGTTGCTGCCCTTGGATGTCTTCCATGCAGCTGAATCTGTTGAAGCAATGGGCTGGGTGACCTTCTGCTTCAAAATCTATCACGTGTGCATGTCTCTGCATGTGGTGCACACACCGTTTTAACGTCTGCACCCACTTTACTTTCACATATTTTATCTCATCTGATCCTTGCAATAACTGGGTGAGGTTGATGCTCTTATTTCTCCATGCAAAACCTGAGGCTCAAACAAGTGAAATGTGGGAGTATGTGGCAAAATAGAACTTGAACTCAGATCCTCCAACTCCAAATCCCACGTCCTTCCCACCAGGCCACCCGGCTGTGTGTGCCTGCACTGGGATGGTAAGCAGCCTTGGATCCCCCCGCCTCCAGCAAGGGCCCTGAGAACACTACACTGACAGAGGTGGCCGAGGGCAGCTGCTTCCTCCCCAGGTTAGCGCCGTAAACTAGCGCCTCTCGATCTTTAATGCGCACACAACTCGGCTTCATTCTGGCTAAGATGCAGATTCTAATTCAGCAGGTCTGGGCAGGGCTCAGAATTGCATTTCTAACGAGCACCCGGCTGATGTTGGTGTTGTTCCTTGTGGACATTTTGAGGAGCACACTGGAGTGGCGGGGCTGTAGGCAGCTCTGGTTGGCACGTGCAGAGGGGAGAGGATGAGGAATCTATATCTTCCCAGGCCTGTACCCTGGAGTCCACTGTTCTTCCCCAAGGGGCCGAGGATGTGGAGAGGCCCAAGAACGCTGATCCCTGGGGTGGAGAGGGAGTGCTTCTGTGTAGGAACAGCTCACGGTTGCCATCACCCAGGGCTCAGATGGTGAAAACAGGCGGTCTCCCTGGGGCCACAGTCAGGGTGGGAGGTGAGGGCCTGCCGGAGAGATGATGGTGAAGGTCCCTTCTCACCCTGACACTGAGGTTCTGAGCATAGTACTGAGCTATTTCTCATTGGGGCTCTCTGAGTACTGCCCATGCTGTCCTTTCTTTGCTGTTCAATCCCCCTATACTAGGTATCCTCTCTCACCCTAGCGAAAACCTGCCCATCCAATATCATCCCTTCTTATTTAAAAGCCCAGTTGAAAACACTCCCAAAAGGCTTCCCTGGTGCCCCACATCCCGTCTGCCTGTCTGTGTACAGGCGGTGTGCCTGCCTGGGCTCTGAGGTTGCCGTGGGTAACTTTCTCGCCCAGCCAGCTGCACTGGAGGCCTGTCCTATTTGGGTTCTTCTTGAGGGGCTAAGTGAACCTGGTGGGAACCCTGACGACACTTGAGTGGGACGGGAGACTGGACGGTGTCCAGGGCTGAGCCTCCAGAGCCAGGTGAGACCTGGCTGCCAAAAGCAGTAGAGCCAGAGGGAGAATTCAGTCTCGGGCAGAGCAAGGAGGCCAAAGCAGAGCAAATGTAGGGTGAGGAGAGGCTGTGAACAGGAAATGTTAGAAGGCTGAAGCCAGGGACAGTAGGAACAGGTAGAACAGTGTAAGGGTTTCAGGCCTGAGACTTTAAAGAAAGCTGAGGAGGGGCAGGCCTGGCTCAAGGGGTCTAGTTCAGGGAGGCCTCTGGGTGACAGGAGCCATGGGGGGGGGGGTCAGACAGCCCAGTCAGGGAAGGGGACAGGTCTCCACAAAGCCAGATCCAGCCTTCCAGTTAGAAAAGCACCTCAGAGTGGATGCCAGCTTGGAGTGGTCCAGGAGGGTCTTTGGTACAAGGGTTTGGGTCTCCTCTGGAAGGGCCTGTGTTTGTTGATCTTGGCCTGGGAAGCTCCCCTCCTAGGAGAGCAACATATTTTGGCAGAGTTATGATTATGGTTATATAATTTACACAATAACATTTTTGTTGTTGTTGGTTGTTTTTATTACCATTCCCCAGTACAGAGTTTCTTCCTAATGTGCTGCCTGCCCTGTGCTAGCCACTGTGCTGTCTCTAAAACAAATCTAAGGATTTCAAGGGTGGGGACCATGTTTGGGGGATTATACGTACTTCTATACATAATAGCTGCTCAATAACTCCTCCGTTAACCGAGGATTTCTTTCTCCTTCTGATCTTTTAAAAGTGGCTGTCTGTGAGACACATTGAATGTGGTGTGTGTATGTGTGTTTTTGTTTTGTTTTTGATGGTCAAGGTTGGGCATTAAGGAGTGGAAATCATGCGATAAGAGAACCCAAATTCCCACCCTTCCCCTCCATCCCCACAGAGTCCAGCTGGACTCAGGAGCATGGCTTGTTGGGTCCTATTAGCCTCCTGTATCTTACACATGATGCATCGTCCCAGGACCTGACCTCTGTGCCCTTGCAGTTGTGGCCCCTTGACAGAGTGAAATCAGCTCTGCCCGGGAGCAAAGCCAAGGCATGCTCTAGCATGAATTCCGCCTCGCATCACATTATCCCGGATAGACGGCGTTTAAGTCTGGTGACCGTAGTTTCTCAACTGGCCTGCATAGCAAAGGTCTTTTCAGCTGCTT
This sequence comes from Physeter macrocephalus, assembly GCF_002837175.3. NCBI lineage: Eukaryota > Metazoa > Chordata > Mammalia > Artiodactyla > Physeteridae > Physeter > Physeter macrocephalus. The sequence continues at coordinate 34,937,658 of NC_041217.1, forward strand.
TCAGGAGCAAATGGATATCTGGAAATAGAGTTCGGATATACCAATACCAGAATTTCCATATTTTAAAAAAATGGAGAATATTTAAATCCTGGCTTCCCCAGAAAATGGAGGGGATACAACGCCCCCATAAACCATTTCCTCCCAGAGACCTCCCCTGACCCTCGTGCTTCCAGTGCAAGTTAGTCCTCCTATTGGCTTTTACTCACAGCACCCTTTTTCTCCTTTGTAGCCTTAAACAGTTTATAGTTTTAAATATACAATCTTTGTTTGATATTTGCTTCTCAGAGTTTTTTCCCCGGCTGTATCCCCAGTAATTAATGGTACCTGTGTGTTACAGGCTGGGTCCCTCTGATCTTTACCTCTCAGGCATTAGGCAGTGGTTCCCAAGGTGTGGTCCCTGGTTGGAAAGGCAAATTCTTGGCCCTACCCTAGATCTATTGACTTAGGATCTCTGGAGCTGGATCCAGAAACCTGTATTTTGTCCATTCCTGTAGTGATCCTAGTGCCTCTAAATCTTGAGAACCATTGCATTAGGCTTTGGGACCAATTCTACAGTGTCACACAGTATGGGTTAAGGAACAGCCTTACATGGGCTGAAGGTCAGTAAGAGAAGAGAGACATCTCAGAGAGAGGTGCCGGGGCCCACTCCGGGTCTGCATTCCAGCAGAGGGACCCCACCGCTCGCACATCTTCCCTCTCGGACAGTAAGGGAAAGAGCAGGCCGGCATGAAGGGCCTAGAAGGGCCTTGGCACAGGCAGGCTGGAGCTGGGGAGCCAGCGGATTACAGGAGTAGTCTGGGGAAGCTAGCTGCCTGGCACCCGGAGAGCTCTGGGGCCCAGGAGAAGCTGTAGACCACACTCCATCAGAATGGAGATCCCCCGCCCCTGGGAAGCGCAGCTTGGGCGCCACCCTTCCCACAGGGAGAAGGGGAAGCTCCCAGTCCCAGCTGGCTCACGGCCCAAACAATGCAGGCTGAGACCCCAGGGTCGTCCTGGGGCAGCTCTGCTCCCAGCCCTGGCACACAGCAGGCCTACGAGCTTTTAGGGGTGTATAAGTAGGGTCACTTCCAACTCTTGAGACTGATTCTGCTTTTCTGAGGTTTGGGTTGGTCACCAGCAGACTCACAACTGCTGTCGATTATTTAAGCTCAATTGTCTGATGATCTCTCTTGATGGGCAGGCCAGAGGCTACATTAGCCCCAGTCCTCATACCTAAAAACAGGTGCTTGTGCTGGACTTACGGATTCCTCACTCCCACGCCGGCAGCCTGGCTTCCTGGGAGGCCTTGAGGGTTCTCGGTTCCACCCCTCTGGTTGTAACCAGCGCCCCCAGGCTGTCAGGCCTACTCAGGCCAGTGAACAGTCCCAGTCTCTCTGCCCCAGGGCCGCCCAGGTGGAGACGGTAACTGGGAGTATTTCTTTCTACCCCAGTGGGAGAGCTATCTAAAGATCTGACCCCAGAGCCTTTCCATGAGGCGGCCTGGCCCTCCTTGGAAAGCTGATCTTGCCTGTATTCCCACCATTTCTCCCCAGAGCCTCTCCCAAGGCACTCTAATTGACTGTAATTGCTTAATTAGCAGCCTCCGAACAACTGGTGGGAAACCAATGACACAGCGCCTTCCCTGCCACCTACGGGAAATGGCAGGGGCTGTCTGGGGGGCAGGCCCCCAACCCCAGGCTCTCATCTCTTTCCTCTACCCTCCATGCCTCTTGCTTTGGCCAGAAGTTCACATTTCTCCCCCATCTTTTGTGAAGTAACCTCTTTGTCACATGAAACATGTACAAATGGCTCCCTTCCTTGACTCTTAATTTCTTCTCAGTGCTTTCATCGCTATCTTCTTTCTTATTTCCTTCCTGCTGCAATACATTTTCTGGACCTATAAATAATGCCATTGACAATGCTTTGAAGTATTTTTGTAGTATCCTCCACCCCTGAAAACACAGACAATCAGATACACACAGACACAGACACACGGTGAACTGAGCTGCACTGATCTGTTTCTATAACTTGAATCTCTCAGGTCCCTTATTCTTCTTCTTCCTCTGCATTAGGCTCCCGCAACTCATTAAACCTGCTCCAGGTATGATTACCCTCCAGGCAGCTTCTCTGGGACCTCATCCACAGGTGAGAGCTGAGAGGGTAGGGCATTAGGGACCTAGCCAGGGCCTTTATTTACTGTCCTTTATTGGGAAAGTACTTGAGGCAGCAGAGGCAGACTAAGACCTGAACCACAATGCTCCCTCCGTAATTCAGCCCAATCCCACAAGCGTTGCTGTGTGCCCAGGAAAAATACGAGTGATGCAAGGGTCTGGGTGTTGAGGCCACAGGAAATGGAGGGTATGGGACTCTCAAATCAGGAATCCCACTTTACCTCTGTTGGACTCCAACTGGTTCAGGTGGGGACTTAGAGAGAAAAGCCACGGGTACTAGTACATAAGGACTTCTGGTTGAGTGAAGGGAATCCTTTTATGACAACTCTCTTGGGCCAAAGGTCTCCTTGAACCAGTGGTCCCCTTTTGCTAAGACTTACTCCAGCCAAATTATCAGAAATAAAATAAGATTTGTTCCAGCTAAATATCCAGAAATAGAATAATTCCTTCAGAATTCATGGTGACTAGGTTTGATCCATTGTCATTTTCTTCGTTGTTTTTGTTCTCTCAGCCTTTCTGCGCCCTAACTTGTTGCTTCTGGGAAGGCCTGCGTCTGTGCGGCGTCATCCCCACTTGCCCTGGGCTGCAGCAGGTGACTTCCTGACTCAGCCCTGGCAGCTCACCCAGTTGTCTTCCTTCCAGGAGTCATGAGAGCACCTATCAGTAATCAATTTACCTCAGGCACATTAAGCCATATCTTGCCTGCCAGGAATCCTGTCTACTCTTTTTAATCTAGCTATGCTCTTTTGCCCACCTCCAACAGGTTTTTTCAATGCAGTTCTTTAGAACACTTCCACATGGATGTCAAGTTAATTAATGCAGACGGTCACTGCAGGGGTCCCCGAGTGCCCCGGCTGGCTGTCCTTTCAGATTGGCGGGATGTTTACTCTTGCCACTTGGTACCTAAGGCTGGTCTCCGGCACACAGAATATTGGCTGTACACTCAATGTGTCGCCTGAAGACTGGGCTTGAAACCACACACCTCAGGTTGGGACTCAAACCCCGCCGAAACCCAGATTGGGACTTGAGCCCATGGTCTTCTAATTAGAATCATTCACCTGGCGTCAGGACTTACTAAGGCTCAGGTTCTTTATGTCTCAGCACGGAAGGAATTCAGCGGGAGGTAAAGTGGTAGGCAAGAAGTAGATTTATTTAGAGAGAGACACATTCCATTGAAAGAATGCAGTCCGTCTCAAAAGGCAAGAGCAGCCCCGGAGCATGAGGTCGTCTTGGAAAGTGAGAGCAGCCCCGAAATATGGTGCGGTTACTTTTTATGGGCTGGGTAATTTCATAGGCTAATGAGTGGAAGGATTATTCCAACTATTTGGGGTAAGGGGTGGGGATTTCCGGGAACTGGGACCCGCCCACTTTTGGGCCTTTTATGGTCGACCTCAGAACTGTCATGGTGCCTGAAGGTGTGTCATTTAGCATGCTAACGTATTACAGTGAGCATATAATGAGGCTCAAGTTTTACTGGAAGTTGAGTCTTCTGCCATCTTGGACCTAGTTGGTTCTAACAAGTTTGTGTCATATCCCCAATGGCTGTCATTCTTTTAAAGGTTGTGCCCTGCCCCCTTCCCTACTGTTTCAGGTTCACCTCTTGGGTGTCGAGCCAAAAGACACAACCAAGCCAAAGATAGGAGAAGGAAAGATTTATTATTATTTGCAGCAAGTAAGGAGAGCACTGAGGATCATTCCCAAAGCAGTGTCTTCCCAAACAGCAAAATCGGGGAAGTTTTAGGCTATGGGTACATGCATATTCATGAAGGGGCTTAAGCAGAGAACTCAGCGTAGAATTGGGGCCAAGGTCCACAGAGTCCAAGCTTTAGTTGATTGAAGTCAGGGGGGTCAACATCATCATTCCATCTTCCACCTGGGTGGGAGCCTTACTTCCTGTAGAACTCAAAGATATATTATTATATACATCCCTTGAGGAGGGATTAGGTCTCTGCTTTATCACTGCACTATTGTTTGACTGCCTTTCCTCTGTTCCTGCATTCCTTTGTTCTATTTACTTATTTATTTATTTTATTTATTTATATTTGGCTGCGTTGGCTCTTTGTTGCTATGTGCGGTCTTTCTCTAGTTGCGGCAAGCAGGGGCTACTCTTTGTTGTGGTGGCAGGCTTCTCATTGCGGTGGCTTCTCTTGTTGCGGAGCATGGACTCTAGGCACACAGGCTTCAGTAGTTGTGGCATGTGGGCTCACTAGTTGTGGCTCACGGGCTCTAGAGCACAGGCTCAATAGTAGAGCACATGGGTTTAGTTGCTCCGTGGCATGGGGGATCTTCCCAGACCAGGGCTCGAAGCCATGTCCCCTGCATTGGCAGGCGGATTCTTAACCACTGCTCCTTCGTTCTTTTGAGACTGTTAATTACTAAGACCTGTTCAAGGGCAAGCATTGTGGCCAAGCTTAGATCACAAAATGGCTTAGGCCCAAATGGGTTCTCTTATGTCAAGAAAACCATTCCTGGCTCTCTTTCTCTGGGGACCCCCAACCTATCTGCTTACAAGTTTGGGGTGCACACTCTGTGGGCTAGGGCTCTCTGTGAGGGCCTTGCATTCAGCACTTGTACCTCCATCCCCCTCATGCCTGCTTCCCAGCAGCAGGGCTTGGGTAGGACAATTGCTCAGGTGCAGCTTAGTGTCAAGGCCCAGGGCTTGAAGCCCCAGGAAGGAAGATGGCCTGAATCTTCACTTCTGCCTGGCCCCATCTTTTACAGCTGCTGTGTTTTCCCTGTCCTTCCTCCTTCCTTCTCCCGTGCCTGTACAAGAAGTCCTGAGGAACAAGACTGCTAAGGAGGAATCTGTTTGGCCTGGTCCCTATGCACTCTTCTCGCCTTTGGGGATTTTCCTGCACCATTTATACGGAGCATGTTATATTTACCAGTGTGTTTTGGTTTAGTAATATGAATTCATCCATCCCATTGTTGGTAGGCTCTATGTTTACAGAAGCCAAAGTGAAGAGGAAGTTTAGCAAGATTCTATTATTTTCTACGTCTTTATCATCGTGAGTCATGGGGTGACATGATTCAGAAAGCCCTCCTGCTCACACTGAACAGCACACCCCCCAGCCATTTGAAAGGCCCCAGTGACAGGTGATCAAAGCCCACAGAGGGCCAATTTAAATGAGCATGTGTCCCTTCAGGTGGAAGTTATTTAGTCTCTTTAGAGACTTGATTTTGTGGGCAGAAAGCAGACACCTTGATCACTCTGATTAGGAGTGACTGAAGGCATTGCTTCAATTCTGGTTTTGAGACAGCTTACCTTTCCCAGTCTTGACCTCTGGAACTGGCTCTGCCTGATGATCTAGGATTCCTGCCTCTTGTCCATTGTTGCAGGAATGCTCTTTGTCCCTCTCTCCCTTCCCCCTCACTCCCTGTCATTACCATATGAAAGAGACATGCTGAGTGTGTTTTGGCTCTCCCTAGCTTGAGTTTGGTTGCTCAAAAGGCTCTTGAATAAAGAAAAATATTTTTTAATCATAAGATTTAATCAGAGGCTTTTTCTCAAAGTAGGGAGAAAGGGAGATGACTATTTCTAATTCGCCTAATTAAATCCCAACAGGTAAATAACAAAGGGCAAAGGAAATAAGACATTGGCAGCCTGTAAGTAAAATTCTAAAAGCTTTCCAGAAGAGAACAGTTCTGGCAGAGTGTGGGACTGAGGATCTAGGAATAAAGGAAGGAAAAATGCACCCAGAAACAATAGAGCTGAGTAATCAGGAGAGGAACAGCAGCACTGAAAGTGAGAGGTCTCATAGCATGGCTAATATTTCATCAGGTCTAAATATAGTCACCATTGTTAGAAGGTAAAAGTCCATTTTTAGAAAAAGATAGGAGGGAATGAAAAGAGCTTTATCAGAGAGTTGATTTTGAGACTATTTGAAGAATATATCTGAATATAATTTGAAGAAGACAGGGTTGGGCATTCTTTTCAGAGATGGTATTTCCTGGTGTGATGGGGGAACACTTCAAATGTATTGACGGAAATCAGTGTGTCGGACTTGATTGTCTGGTGCGTCTTTATCTGTCTGTGCCCTTCTGCCTTGTGTACCCTTCTCTCTATCACACCAAGCTCCTCCCTTCCTTCAAAGCCCTGGGTAGGCCTCTCTCTTCCAGAAAGCTTTACTATCTTTATTTAGCTCTTATCCCTCCAACAGCCTGATATTTACTCTACGGAGTTGCTGCAGATTTTTTGTTTGTTTGTGTTCATGTGTTTGTTTTTCCTCCTGGTATTCTGGGGTGCTCTTGAGGACAGTCACTAAGATGGAACAGCTGGGCTCTTCCACCTGCAGAGTGTAGGACCTGGCCTCCTGGAGCTGGTTTCAGGGGTCCATCCTCTTTGGGCTCGTGGCGGACACTGTCCAGGGTGCTGATCAACTGCTTGTCATTCAGTTAAGATGACTTCTGAACTTCCAGAAATCTTAGACCGAAAATTCATTTTGGCTAAGGCCCTATGGCTGATTTCAGTTAGGGTTGAGAAATACTATCGGTGGGCACTCATGCCAGACTGTGAAAGAGCTTTTACCAGCATTTCTTTCTCTCTGACCCCTGCTGCTCTCCTTCCAATGAAAACAAGCCTGGTGATGTCAGAGACATTGTGCAGGATCAGCCCAACAGACAGAGCTCATGGTGGTTTGGGTCCTGCCAGGTGGGCATCATCTCTGAGGATTTTCCATGGCCAGACATGGCCTTGCAAAGGCAAGAAAGCAAACGATGCAGTCCAGCGGGGACCTCAAGCTATTTCTTGCGGGGACTGTCGTATTCCAGCACCTATGCTTTAGGGGGAAGGGATCAGTCCTAGACACTGTGCAGGAAGATGACTGACTCTACTGTTCTAGCACTTGCCAGGACTGAGAATGAGCATTTTTGAGCGCACAGTTGGCCACTCTCCCTCTCAATTCTGTGTTCTTTCTTTAGCAACCAAGCTCTAAACTCTGGACTCTTTTCGCACAATCTGCCGCTTCAGTTCTTGGGCTTCCATTTTCTTTTCAGTAAGATGAGGAGTTAACCTATACTTTAGAGCTATGAAGGAATATGGGAGCCTGTTAGTATTATTTTTAGTACGAAAGTGACATTTTAGGGGAGAGGAGTTCTTAGAATGTCAATAGCAAGACAACTAAACTAGTCTGACTAGAACTCTCATGGAACATGTAACACTTCTGCTGAGTGGCTGGGCAACCCAGAACAGGAGAGAACAAGAATCGGGAAATGAGATGGCCCGTCAATTAAAGTTCTTAAGTTTTCACACAACAGAAAATGACACTGGCTAATTTGAAAAAGAGAGAGAATTTATTGGAAAGAGGTAGAGTGGCTCACAGAATTGAAGTTATAGATGAAGAGTCAGTCTGAGAAAAAAATGGATCCAGGACAGGCCAGGTATCCAGGCCAAGACTGTCAGGGCGCCACTGCTGGGAGGGATACACTCCAGTTGGTGTTTCCTTCCTCCCATTCCTGAGGATTCACAGGCCCAGGAGAGAAAGCTCAAATGTCCCAACTTGGATCATATGACCAACTTAGCTAGATTTGCTCATCCTTCAAAAGCATGTAATGAGTGTCTTTGATATGTCAGGCGGTGTTATGTATCAGGCATATATCAGTGAACAAAACTGGTGCTTTCATGAATCACTTGATATAGGGTGTCCAGAGAAGCCTTCACACAGATTAGGAAACATTTCAGGAAAGACTCAAATTATATGAGGGAGCAGGCTGTGTAGTTATCTGGGGAAGAGGGTCTACACTGAAGAAACAGCAAGTGCATAGGCCCTGGGGTGTCCAAGAGGAAGCAAAGAGACCAATATTGTTGGGTGGAATAGGTGAGAGAAGAGTGTTTGGAGATGAAATCAGAGAGGTGGAGGTGGGAGACGCACCCCTGTAGGACAATATGTGGACATTGACTCTCACTCTATGGCAGATGGAACTGTTGGAGGATTTTGAGTAGGAGAGTCATATGCTTTGACTTAGATTTTGAAAACATCAATCTGGTAGCTATTTTGAGAACAGAATAGGACAAGGATGGAAGCAGGGAGATCAGTTAGGAAAACACTGTAATAATTCAGACAAGAAGTAATGGTGACTTGGTGCAGGATGGCAGCAGTAGAGGTGTGAGGAAAAGTGGTTGGATGCTACAGCAGATTTTCCTGTGGGAGTATGAGAGAGAGTGGTAGACAACTGCAAGGCCTTTGGCCTGATTAAATGGAAGGATGGAGTTGAGACTAAGTTGATGAAAACTTTTAGAGGATGGAGTGTGAGCGATGGGGGGTTGGGATCAGGATTTCAGAATCAGAGATCAAAGGGACTGGCTATATAAATTTGAGAGCTATCTATCTATCTACCTACCTACCTACCTATCTATCTACCTATCTACCTATCTAACATAAAGACACAGTACTGGATGAGATACGAGTATGAGATGACCTGGAGAGTAAATACCTATAGAAAAGGGAAGAGGTCAGAGGTCTCCACCCTGAGTAGAGTAGTATAAATGTTAACTGACCTAATACTACTTGAGTGAAGGACTAATGTCCATAATTCTAAATGTCAAGAGGTAAGATAGCAGAGAAGCATGTAGTCTTTTGTTACTGAAGAAAAACAATCAAAGCATTCATTAAGCATACCTTAATGCATAATGAGAAGCCCACCTTCTCATCATGCAACAGATGACTTTCTTTCTTTCCCTTGGTCTCTTCCCTTTGGCTGTCTCCCCTCATCATTGCTCTCTCTGTGACTGAACCACTTAGCTGAGACCACTTTCCACCAACATCTTGAGCACAGATGCTTGTTGCCGTGCCTGCTGGCTGCCCAGTGACCACCCTTCCTCTTTCCCTCCTTCCCACCTCAAATTCTCTGGTAGAAACCCAGACGTTAGGGCATGGGGAGGCTGGAAAGAAAAGATCTGATTACCTCTTGGCTTTGTCCACTCCTTTCTTTCCTTGCTTTGGTCCTATATCAGAAAGTGGCTGCAGCCTCCTTTAGGAAGTGCTGAATCATATAATTCAGCATAAATGGTGATGCTTGGGGGGAGGGTTGGGAAGGCTCTTGGGTGAGCAAGCAGCCCAGCCTCATAATCGTGCCTAGTGATTGTCCATGCTGTGTGGAAAACCCAGGAAGGAGGTGCGAGTACTTTGAGAATTATAGCCTAGACCATCTGAGAGGTAGTCATGACCATTTGAGAAACTACTTCCCTGACTCTGCCCTGCCTGTCTAACCTCCTCCTTCATTCATCCCCCTGCAACCTGGGTATTGAGGTGCTTGAGACTATTTGGGGCCCATTTTTGTGTGCCTTTTAAGAATTGATATGTCTTCTTTTTCATGGTTTGTTTCCTGTCTTTACCATTAATCTGGGAATTCCCAAAGGCACAGACTGTATGCAGCCTCTGTACCCCAGTCCTGAACAATCTTGGAGCTGCTCCCTTTCCTCAGGAGAATCCCCTTTTTTTTTTTTAATCTAAAAGCTAAAAAAAAAAAAAGTAAAATAATGCAAAACAATCATAACTTAAAATGCAGCCTGCAGAAAGCAAAATGGATAGGATAATGAAAATGACTATAATGAAACATATAAATCTTTGAACAAAACACCCATGCAGGAGTAAAGAAACAGTTTTGGCAAAACTGAAGTGACAGGAAATGGCTAGTGTCAGGAAAGGCGTGTGTGTGTGTGTGTGTGTGTGTGTGTGTGTGTGTGTCCCCTGGACCCGTGTGCTCAGCTGGTGGGGGGAAGACGGTATTGTTAGACTAATAAGCAAGCAAAAACAAACAGTTTTGGCAAAACTGAAGTGACAGGAAATGGCTAGTGTCAGGAAAGGCGTGTGTGTGTGTGTGTGTGTGTGTGTGTGTCCCCTGGACCTGTGCACTCAGCTGGTGGGGAGAAGACGGTATTGTTAGACTAATAAGCAAGCAAAAACCCTGTATCCACTGCAGTCGAAATATAGAAACTTTTTGGCGGTCTTCTTATGCTACAGCACTGGGTTGAGGATTGACCAGGCCACTTGTGTAGATGGAATCCCTACTCTCTGGGTGTGACAGTTCATGTTTACAGGCTGTAGTGCTGGGCAAGTATATCTTTCATCTTCTGTGGCACCCACCACCCCATCCCAGCATTATACATGCTCCCACCCACATGCCCACATACACACATTTATTCATCAAACATTTGTTGAGTGCCTTCTATGTGCAGAAAATACATAGAGAGCTGAAGTCTTACTCCGCAATGAGCAGGACATCTGAAAGATGAGATGGACAAATAACAAATAATGGAGATAGAGCATGACGGGTGCTGCCTCAGGGACACACACTAGGTCCGTGGAGGTTTGAGGAGCTGAGAAGTCTCACAGACAGGGCGCTGCCTCCCCTGGGTCTCATCAGGTGAGGTGGGGGGGTCACAGGTGGATTGGGAGGCTGTATGGTAGGCATTCCAGGGAGAGCACTCAGAACATACAAGACCCCGAGGTGTGAAAGAACAGGGAAGTATGGGGACTGTAAATCATCCCAGACTAAATGGTGGAGTCCAAGCATGAGTGACTGGGGGAAAGAAGTGGAAAATGAGGCCAGAGAGTTTGGTGGAAGTCCATTGTGGAGGGCCTTGTAGCCTGAGGGGCCTCCAAAGGGCTGTAAATAGGGAAAGGATATGGTCTTTTCTTTTTTTAACTAGCTACAAGGAGGAGAGAAATATTAATATTAATAGCTAACATTTCTTGAGTGCCTGGCATGGAGCATTTCATATGTATTACTTCCTTTAATCCTTCAAACAGCCTTATAGGGTAAGTACTATTAAGACTTTGTGTTTAAGTGGGCACCCTCTCCAGGTCCTAAGAGGCCCCAAGAGCAGGCAGGCCATTACAGAGTCAGGGCCTGCAGCTCTCTGGCACAGGGCTTAGCATCTGCCCACGTGTGGCTCAGATGGCAAAAAAGAAGGCCGAGCCACCCAGAGAGGTCCCTGCCTCTGCTCCAAAAAAACTGCTTCCTGGAGCATCCACTGTACCCAGGAATTTCAGAGTCGGGGGAGAATTATGTACGAATAAAAGCAGTTGCTTTATGGAGTAGGATGCAAACCTTGTCTAATTATAAGATAAATGTAAGATAAAAGAAATGTTGCATTTTTGATGGGCCTTGAGCTGGCCCTCTCTTTTCCCTCTTGCTTCCTGCCCTTTCTGGAGCATCTTGGTGGGAAGGTTTAAGAAGCTCAGGAAACCATTGTTCTGACCCCCGAAGAAGAAACAACATCTAGCGAGGTCTCTGTAGGTGGGGGCTGCCTGAGAGTAGTTGGGACCAGCTGAGGAGTGGGACACCTGCCACAACTCCCCCAGTTCATCAGCTTTGTAAGTTCATCATTCTGTGGAACTGAGTGCAGTAGAAATAATGACAGTCATGTACATTTGAAGGTTTTTGTTTGTTTGTTTGTTTGTTCTTTTAAGTCTATGATTCCTTGTTGCAAGATTTCAGAACCTTGTCTAGTAGCACCATGGACAGCGCTACATGAGCCAGGACTGATTTGTTATTGACTCTAGGGGAGCTGAGTGTGATTTCTGAAATGTGAGAAATAGAAAGATTAGTTGAAGGTGCTCCAGGCACTAACTTTTTGGAGATAAAGGGTGTTTATGACCAGACCCTGCACAGGGCAGAACAATGAAGCAGCTGACTTGTCCTCCTACCCTCTCCTCCCATGACCTTCCCCTCTTTGTTGTACACCTCAAATAAATTTGTATCCCCCAGCCCAGTCTCTCCCTTCACATCCCTGCCCAAATCTGCTCTCCTCAGAAGCATCTGTGTCCTGTTCCCTGACTGTGAGTCATATGAGGGCTTCCTCTTAGGCAACAAAGTTCAAAATCCCAGGAGAGCCGTGGTACATGCTCACGGCCGGTATGGCTTACTTATCACAGGAGGCAATGCCATTTTACTAACTATAGTGATATCTTGAATTTGCTCCCATTAAAACATAAATTTTAATGCAGAACCTTATCAATTAGTTGTTAATAGTGTGATTTTTTAGTCTTTGTGACAGGCCGGTATGGAAAGTAATTGAGGGTGAAGGGGACCTCTTGGCAGCTGCCAGATCCCCTACTTCATCTGCACATAACTGGACAAGCATTGTGCTGCTTTATAGCCGCCCATCATAGTCTGGATTAACCTTCAGGTAAATTCCAACCCTTAGCCAAATTCCCATGAGCTTTGCCTCTTCTTTCTCAAGTCAGAACGTTTTCGAAACTTAAACTCATTTGACTTGAGTTCTACTCAGAAAGTCCATACGCCATTTGCACAGCTTTCTGGGAAGGGGAAGAAGTACATTCTCTCAAAAACTTAAGGCAAGAAAGAAAGGAAAAGTTAGGCCCTGTCAAATGATACTTTGTTTTCCATTAGGCTTGCTTCATTTAATTGATAATTTGACCTTCTGGTTCTTCTGTCACCAAAAGCAAGTAGGAAGGAGCTTGTCTGTTCAACTCTGACAGATTGAGGGGCCCTGGGCTCTGAATGACTCATCACCTAATCCAGAAAGTGTTGGGGGCTCCTGTGTGCTGAAGACTGAAGGAGGTTCTATCCTAGAAGACAGCTAGAGGCAAGAACTCCGCCCTTGAGCCATGAACACACAATAGATGAGATGGCCAGGCTGGTGGCAGAGGATAAGGTGAGGGTGCCCTGCTGTAGGAGCTCTATAAGGGCAGAGGTCAGGGTAGACTCCAGTTGTTGGGAAGAACTCTGGGGCTTGTGCACAAATCGTGCCCCTTTCTTGTCTGACCCGCTGTCTCCCCAGGTACCTCTCCTGCCATGTTGATGGTCTGTCCGTGGACTGCTTGGTTTCTGAATGTGAGGCTACTGGGTTGATACTGGAGCTGGTGGTGAATCCCAGGGGGGCCCACACAGGGTTACCTCATTCTGCCTATTGGGAGCGGGGCTTAGAACACAGTTCCTGGAAAGGAATTTATCCTCAGCTAGCTAGCCCCTCTTGCGGCCCTGACCTCATGGTAGTAGGAGCATCTGCCACTGTTTTCAGTGTTCTTGTGGCCACAGCTGGCCTGAGCGCCCTCTTATCTGATGAGCTCCTAAATGATTCTGAGATGCCAAGGGGCTGCCTCCCTCTTTGGTACTCCGGGCCTCGGGCTACAGGAGAGCACTCGTTTGCTTCATTTGCTCCAACCTGACACAAGTCAGCTCTGCACAGAAAATCAGAAGTGGCGGAGAATAAAAGGTGTGATCTCTCCCCCTTGGCGTGGGTGGTGAAGCACCTGCTGAACTGGGGGCAAGAATCAGGCAGGGCTGACTTTCGTATATTGGTTCTCTCACTTGCCCGGTGTTTGCTCAGGTAATGATTTGTGGGTTTAATAAATGTACCTAGAGCTCTGTTACTTTACCTGAGAACTCCATCAGAGCCTCCCTAAGACAGCTGTGTATTTGAACAGCAACATATGTGTTTTGGAAAAGGTAATTTAATGTGAATTTACACCATTCATAGTTTTTCAAAGGGCTTATGGCATTTCCTGAAATCCTACCTCTTTCATAAAATTTCTCCAGTAACTGGAAATAAGACCTTGAGTTCCTCTCCTTCCTGTAATTCACTTTTTAAGACTCTGTAAATAAATTGTCTATGGAGAGAGAAGGTCTTGTGATAGAGTAAAAAGAGAAGTGGGCCCACCATCGTGAGGGGCTGTACAGTGATGGTGAAGTATGCAGGCTCTGAAGCCACACCACCTGGGTCCAGATGCTGGCTCTGTCTCTCCTACCTGGTAATGTGATAATGTGGTAATATGTAAATTGTTTGGGGTAGTCTTGACATGGGAAAGTCTCTTAATGTCTCTGGGGTAAGTGGCAGAAAAGAGTTGGACCCCAAGAGTAAGAGCATTTTATAAAATGCGAAGAGCTGTGTACACATTATTACTGTAACTACAAATAACATTTCACAGGAAGTTAGGGAAGGTGACGGAAGAGCTAGAAATATTTCAGCATCATTTCCGCTCTTAAAAAGCTTGCAGTCTAGCTGGAAAAATAAAACACAAGGAAAATAACAGGGCAGAGACAACTCTCAAATCTTCTCTCCCTATTCTGTAATCAGTTGGCCCCTTCTCTGTCATAGATTCAGCTGTCTTGTAAACAACAGAATCCTCATCTTTAATAAGGAAGAGGAGAATTAAAAAGACAGGACAAGTATGGTAAATGTCCAGGTACCTGCCTGGATGGTGTCCAGAGGAGAGGGTTATAATGGTCATTGAATATACTGCAGATCACAGTTGAAAACAGAAAAGCCACTTGGTTTGATTACGATTGAACATGAGTAGGCAACATGAGCATTCCTAATTGTTTTAAGTGTCATTGGAAAAGTATGAAACACAAGGGTGTGCTGGGCTCCTCGTGCCTGGATAAGAAGCTTGCTGCAGGGCCAGGCAGCCCTTGAGGCCAGGCCAGGAATCCAGACTGTTTGAATACACTTCTGCTGGCTGCCATGTCAGACTTCCTGCCTTCTCAGAAAGTCATCCTGCCCCTACCCACCCCTAACTCTCCTTCAAAGTCATAAGGCACCAAAAGAACTGCAGTGGGACAGGTTAGAAAAGCATGGGAAATATTGTCAAATTTCATCACTGATTACTAGGTACACTCAAAATTGGAGGGTGTCAGAGGTAGGGAATGAGACAGGGTTATCACTCGACTGCTTCTCAGCTCAAAGCCATTTGCTATCCTTAAAGATGACTTGCCAGGAAGCCACTAGGTACCCAAGGTCACCTGGTGAATGGCTTAGGCCATTTCACTCTTTTTTTACACTTTCCAGTCGAGAGCTCTTTCCGAGTTAGAGGAGCCATGCTTTGACACCCAGGGGTTTAGCTTGGACCATGTCCCTTTGGAAACTGGTACCACCTGCCTTTTAGGGAGAAAATAATTTGGACATTAAGTCTAATTTTCCTGCCTAGCCTCAGGCAGTGATGGTTCTCAGCTGTAACTTTGAGATGTCATCACCATCATAATAGCAAACACACAGCACTTACTTACTATGGGCCAGGTACAATGCTTAGCACTTTGCAGATGTAACTATTTTAATCTTACCCTTGTGTCACAATCCCTCTGGAAAATAAGACGCCTGACCCTCATTTTAGAGTAAGGTTTTGGGCTTTACTGAGAGCTGCCTGCAGGAATGAATAGGGAGGGCCCAACCAGAGGCTGGGGAACTCTCCAATCTCCATTCCTTCACTGGGTGGTTTATAAAAGAGGGTGGGGTGGGCAAAAAGACAATGGATATTCTTTAGCTATTCTTTAGCTAATGGATAAGTCTCAAGCAAGGTGATATGCCAGCCTACAGCCTTACAATGCTCTGGTGTTGACTTAACTCTTCGTTTGCAAACTTTGAGAGCCATTTATAGAGCACTGATAATATGCTTTTGAAAGGATATTTATCCAGGGGGAAGGGTCTTCTCAGTTTGCTAGGAATTTTCATTTTTTTCCGCACCCTGAGGAACAAGTACTCCATCTATTACTGAGTAAGATAGATTGATTTCTTTTTCCCAATAAGTTATGAGGTGTTTTGCGAGTAATTTATTGCGAATGACAATCAACTACAAATGTTTTCAGATGATTTACTTTGAAAGAATTTTACTGCATTCAAGATTATATTTATAGTAATGCCATTTCACTCACTTGTATTTCAACTTGCTTTCTTGAGTGGAGAGAATGGGGGAATTATAGCTCACAAGCTGGGAGGGCCACATGGCAATGTACAGTGTGTTTGAACATCCCTTGCCACGTGTCACGGTGACACTATTGCCCAAAGTATTTAATGCTAGATTTGGAGTATTTCCACCTGAAGTTTCCCTTTGCTTTTGAAGCATGGGGGAAAGATAGGTGAACTTTTTCTTGATACTCTCTTAACCAAAGTTCAGGCCAGCGGCAGGAAGAATAGGGAAATACAAAATGAAAGCAAACCTAAAGAAGAAGCCATTTATTATGATTGATTTGATCACTTGATTTATAAATGTACCTTGTGCTCTAAATTCCATTCCCCTCTCTCTGCATGCTGGGGAATTTTAAAATACAGGAAGGATTTTAAAATTTCCATTTCCAGCAAGACATTTTCTGGCTCTGTTTATGCCCCCAGGTGAAGTAGCAAAGCCATCAAGAAAGGCTGCACCTTCTACCTAAGGGTCTTTCTAATCCAAGGCTGAAGTTTTCCATTGTAAATACATTTGAAGCTGGCTCTTCCTGCTGAGCTGATCAATATTGAATGCTGCAGCTAGATCCCTAGGGGTGTGTGTGTGTGTGTGTATACATGCATATAGCACATGCCTGTGTACATACTTCAGACCAATGATCCACACTATTTCTTTCCCTATTTCAAGTAAGTGCCTGACATGGAATGTCCAGAGAGAAATTTATTTGTGATTTCTATGTCATCAAGGCAAAAAACTCACCCTAAGTTCATGTTTGGTAATTGCTGTATTGAAATCTACTATTTCTCCAATAGTTTCCATCATTCATTGCTTCATTTATGCAATCACCTGTCCTTCTATGTGATCTCTCTGTATAGTCTATTCACCTATTCCACCCTCCACCATTCATTGAGAATTCATTATGTGCCAAGCACTGGAAAGGACAGACACAGTCTCTTTCACATGGACCGAGGCTCTGACATTATCAAAAAAGAGGGCACAAACTCAGTCTGGAAATACAGAGCTCATCAGAACTAGGACAAGGGTGCCAAGAGTCTTCATACCCTTAGGCCTCAGTTCATTATGGTTTAGAGAAGTTGTCTGCCAACTTTAGTTCCTGAAGAGCTTATTTTAAAATGTAAGCGCTTGTGCCAACCCCCAGAGTAGATTAATTAAGATTCAGGAGATACTGGGTGTTCTCCATGAGTTTGCACTTTTAACAGGTACCAGGTGCTTGTGATGCAGGTGGTCTCTGACCATAAAGATATACGTTTAGAACCTCCAAGCCTCCTTTGCTGTCCTTTAGTGGTCCAGCCACAGTTGCTTCACTTTGCTTTGTGGTTCAGATCAATCTCTTGTTTGGAGGATCATCAAGATCCCTGTGGGATTAGCTGTGAAAATCCCTAGGGACAGGAGATAGGCTTCAAAAGGGTTTTGTTTCTATTTTTTATTTATTAATTTTTTTAAAGTTATTTATTTATTTGGCTGTGCCAGGTCTTTAGTTGCAGCACGCGGGATCTTCATTGCTGCATGGGGGATCTTCATTGTGGCGTGCGGGATCTTTAGTTGCAGCATGCGGGACCCAGTTCCCTGACCAGGGATTGAACCCAGGCCCCCTGCATTGGGAGTGCGGCGTCTTAACCAGTCGACCACCAGGGAAGTTCCCAGAAGGGTTTTGTTTTTAAATGTTCTGCTGCTTTCTATCCCATGACTGTCTTCTGTACCCTTTTGAATATTGGAGGGAGGATGAAAATGTTCCTGGCTCTTACATGTCAGCAGAAGCTAGATTCCAGAGAAGGCTTGTCAAGTCATTTCCAATGAACCAGATCTTCTCATGCTTTGATTGAAAGGAGCTTGTTTTGTTTGAAGTCAGGATAATTTCTTGTATATCTGGTGGCAGAACATCTAGACATATTTTTTAAAGATTATCAATATCTCAGCTTGCTCCCATGCCTATAGTTGCTCACACCTCTTGCACCATTTTGTCCTCAGCAATGAAAAGTTAACCAGAGGCTGTGCTCCGTGTCCTATGGACTTCTTGAGTAAGGGAAGCCTCTGTGTGCACGTTGGAACTATCACATACTTACCATGAAGGAGACCCTGTGGGAATCTGCCTTGGTTTTGCTGACCAAAAATAGGGCTTCAGGGCTTCCCTGGTGGAGCAGTGGTTGAGAGTCCGCCTGCCAATGCAATGCAGGGGATACGGGTTCGTGCCCCGGTCCGGGAAGATCCCACATGCCGCGGAGCGGCT
>NC_041217.1:34955713-34956055 GCF_002837175.3 Physeter macrocephalus
CATACAAAGTGAAGTAAGTCAGAAAGAGAAAAACAAACACCGTACGCTCACACATATCTAGGGAATCTAAAAAAAAAAAAAAAAATAGGGCTTCAGTATTGAAATATGTACTTCTTTTCCCCTTTGAAATACACATCTCTCTGTGTTCTGTTGGCCAGAATAGTTTCTTTTGCAGTACAAGGAACTTACAAGAGAGCATGAAAGACTTTGTGGTCTTCCTAACCACACACAGCATGTGAATTTTTGATGTGTTGCTTTGTTCCTTCATTCCTTCATCAAAAAGAAGGCATTGGGCGTCCCTGGTGGCGCAGTGGTTGAGAGTCCGCCTGCCGATGCAGGGGA
>NC_041217.1:34956065-34977304 GCF_002837175.3 Physeter macrocephalus
CCCGTGAGCCATGGCCGCTGAGCCTGCGCGTCCGGAGCCTGTGCTCTGCAATGGGAGAGGCCACAACACTGAGAGGCCCGCGTGGCGCAAAAAAAAAAAAAAAAAAAAAAAAAAAGAAGGCATTGATATGTCTCCTGTCTACCAAACACTGGGCATGTGAGAATGATTAAGAGGCAGTTCCTGTCCTCTAGAAGCATATAGCCTAGAGAGGCAAACAGATAACTATAATATAATGTCACAAGTGCTGTGATTTCCCAGAGGTGGGGAAATCTTCACAGAGAAGGTAACATTTGTCCTGGACCTTGCTGGATTCATAGGAGCTTAGTGGACCAAGATGGGTAATGAGCATTCCTGACAAAGAATACAGGCCCAGCAAGAACAGAAATATATGGATGTATTAATATATGACCTGGTTGGGGAACGGTGTGGTATGGGATTCAGCACAGAGGACTGGGAAGGAGAAGGGGCTGGAAAGCTATTTTGTGAAGGGCCTTCAGGATGACTTAAAACATTTAAATGAGGCAAATGCAGTCCTGGCTGCCCTGCAGAAGTGAGCTTCTACAGCTGGTCATTAAGCTCCTGATCATCTTTGATACCTCTGTGAAGATTTCCTCCATTCAGATTTCCTTTTGTTCAGGAGGCCTTTCCCAATCACCTTCATCCCCTCCTCCCCAGCTGAGTTAAGTGATCCATGGGCACGTCCACCATTTAGCCACCACGTTGGGTTATATTTGCCTTTTATGTATCAGGCTTCGCCGCTGGACTGGAAGCTTGCTCAGGTCAGAGGCTGGACCTTACTTGGTGTTTTTCAACCAGAATCTTGGGTCATGTCTAGCACAGGTAGGATGCTCAGTAAATGTATCTTGGATGAATGCATGGAAACTGAATGAGTGCCCTACACTCCCCTGTAAGATGGAACCTAACGTGTCACACTGAGGGGCTTAAAAATACTTTCATAAGTAATTCAGACACCAAAACATGTCTGTGGTGTGCGGCTATGGGTAGTGAGAATGGAAGTTGCATGAGATGAACTGTTAGGGACGCCTTAAGGCAGTTAAAAGCTATAATCTTATAGGGTAAAGAGGAAAGGGTTAATTGGATGGCAGTGACAGGCTGAAGGCTCTGATTATCCAAGCCTTTATTATACAACCCAAGCTAGCTGTCTCAGCTAAAGTGGCCATGGTGGCTCACATCCTCAGAAAAACAGACGCTTTAATATGGAAAATTATTTTCCGTCATTTCCTTATGACAGGAAAAGTCAGGGAGATGGGATGTTCTGTTCCACATGGCAGTCGGCGGAGGATGTTTAAATCCTGATGATTTTGCCCTAGAAAATGAGAGCTATTAACTGAAGCATTCGTTGGAATTGGCAGGCAGGACCTATCTGTCTGAACAGATGAGGTATCAGCATGGGGTGGGCCGTGGATGCCTTCGTGAGTTGAAACCCTCACTGTGGGCCCCAAAAGGTAGCGTGAGACCCTGAAGTCAATCTCCAGCTCAGCCTTCCAGAAGCACATGGTGGAAGTGGATGGTAAAATAAAAACATTTTGAATGTCTGAAAATCCTGTTCACAAAGCCCATGCACTCTGTTGTATGGGAAAGACTCTTAGCCCTCAGCCTGCTTTTTTAATCCTATTTATAAGGAAAGTAAACATGATGTCAAATGGGATTTCCTTTTTCTGAAACCCAGGTCTCCCAGTATGTCCACTAGGAAAGCCATTTGATGAATTTTTTTTAATCTCTAGATTATTCCTTCAGGATTGGCAGTATTGCAGAGAAAAGTAAGCAGAGGCCTGGAATCAGATTCAGATCCTACTATTGACTAGATTCGTGGTTACCCAGCCTTGGCTGCACATTGGAATCGTCCAGGGAGCTTTAAAAATACTCTAACCCAGAGATTCTGATTTAATTGGCTGACCATGCAGTCTGGGCACTGTGATTTGGGGTTCTAAGGGTCAGCCATGGTTGAGAACTACTATATTAAAAGAATCACCTTGGAAAAGTTACCCAACCTCTGTGGGTCTTATTTTTTCTTGCCTGTAAACTGGGGATTATAATATGAAACTCACAGAATCGTGAGGATGAAATCAGATAAGGTCTGTTCAGCGAGTGATGATTACTGACAGCTATTACCACATTGCTAAAGATGGGATCATGGATGGCCCGTAGAAGCTGGTGACCTTGGGCTTCCCATGTGAGCAACCCAGGCCACACTCTTTCCCAGCCATGGTGGGGACCACATGAGAGGCTGTGGATACCCATGTGTGGTGTGTAGCAAGGAGTGTTCAGCTCACTGCACGGACAGATCACAGGCTTTCTTTCCATATGAGGACATCAATGCTGTCCAACCAACTGTGCTTTGACTCACAAGGGCCCATTGGTTAACCTTCTGAGGGCTGGACTTTTCCACTCCCATGGCTAACTTCCATGGTTTGTCTTCTTTGTTCTAGAATTATTGATTTCTTGTTTGTTTTTTTCTTTTTAATCTTCAAGAAATCAGGACCTGAAGCCAGAAGAGCCATGGGAACAAAAACACCTCGCTTTTATTTTTCTCTTTGTTGCTTAGCACATGGGCTGACAGTCCCCAGACTGTCATGAGAAGGCCTTTCTGTTTTGGTGAGGTCATCAGGTTACCAGTTAGCTTTACTTTAAAGGAAAGATACATTAGGAAAGAGTTTTTTCTGTGTTTCCGTGGGGAGGGCTTCCTGGGGGACAGAGTGAACCGTTCCTCCCTTCCTCTCCTCCACCTCTGAGGAGTAGCTGGACCCACAAAGGAGGGCATCTCTCCCTGAGGGCCACAGTCACTCCTAGCGCAGAGATGTTAGCATTGACTGCCATGATTGACCATGACCACCATGACCTTCCTCACAAAAGAACATTTTTCTGGTGGCTAAAGGATGAGAGATGTGATATTTTTACTCTCTATAACATAGTTGTTTTCTGTTTGTTTGTTTGTTTTACAGAGAAGTGCAAGGCCTTTTATTTTTATTTTTAAAAAATTTTTATTGGAGTATAAATTGTTGTGTTAGTTTCTGCTGTACAGCAAAGTGAATCAGTTATACATATATCCACTCTCTTTTAGATTCTTTTCCCATATAGGTCATTACAGAGTATTGAGTAGAATTCCCTATGCTATACAGTAGGTCCTTATTATATATAACATAGTTTTTAAATTTTAAATTTAAAAATGTAAGTTATCTTTTTTTTTTTTTCAGGGAAGAAAGGGATTTGAGAGTTTTTCAGAGATACCCGATATGGGTGAGGCCAAATGGGTTTCCTGTCTGATCTGCCCTGCTTACTAAGTACTTTGGTCGAACATCTTTACTGATTAATTTTACCCTTACAGTTGAATGCCCTTCACAAGTCTATTTACATTTCCATAAATTGGTGTTGGTTTTATCAGGATAAGTTATCTCCTTGGAGGCCTGACAGGAACAGGAAGTACATTAACCCCAGCAAGGCTAATATGAGATATTTCCAGGAATGCCTTTGTTCCTCTACACATATGGGGTTAAAACAAACAGTCCAATTTCTGGGAAGCTGTCCTCTGTTCATCATGTAAACTGAATCTCTCTTCTTACATCCCTCACGCTTTAGATTACTATATTTTACTAGACCCAATTATAGGGAATTTCAGAAATTCATAGAGAAGGATAATCTTGCATTCCATCAACTTGTATTGAGTGACACACTGTGCCAAGATAAGAGATGGAAGATGAATCAGACCCCAAGGAACTCAGGTGGCTACGAGGAATACTCTTCCTCTATTATCATTCCGAAGAATAAAGGCAATAAACATGGGGCTGGTGCACACAGAGGCAGGGGTGGTGGAGTGCAGAATTCATCTGCGCTATCAACCCACTCATGTACTTCTCTGCTACCCACTCCCTGGGCACAGAGGAAAACTGATCCCTTCGCTCAGGGAGCTCCAGCTTTCCTTCATTCCCTGGCTATTCAGTGGGGTCCTGCTATGTGCCAGGCATTGCTCTCAGCCTTAAGGATAGAAAAATTAACAAGACAGCCGCAGTCTATCTGTGATGGCCAGAAAAATGGGGGGAGGTGGGTACCTCCCTGCAAAATGGGAGAGTGAAATATGGATATGGTGACTATGTATAAGCACACAGAACAGTAAACACTAAGGCCAGAACAGCCCTTGGAGCCCCAGGAACCCTTCTGGGGATGAATCAATAGTCCTTTCTCTCTGTAGAGCTTCATCTTTTGCAAGTGTCTTTCCATCCTCACCTTTTTCACTCCACCCCAAGAAGCAGCACAGCCTAGATTGTTATCCCTGTTCACAAGTGGGGTGTGGGGAGACTGCTTGGGTTTAAAGTGCAATCTCTTGGCCTCAGAGCAGATTTTCCATTTTATGTTTTTGTGAAGCTCGTGGTCTCTTGCGAGGCTCCAGCTCAGGGCATTAGTCTCCTTATAGAGTCTGGGGCTGGAACCCACTGGAACTTTCTCAGTGCTTGGTCATGGACTGGTGGGCATGGAGGGAAGGGTGAGGGTATATGAGGGAGAGGCAATCTTCAGCAGATCATGAGTCAGCTTAGAAACCTAAGGACAAAAAGGTGGGCCAGGTTTGTGGTCTCTCCTGGAGCCACAGGGAAAAGGACAGCTCAGATGTAGCAACTGGCTTCTGACAGCTTCTATCTGCAGCTTCTGACATGTCTCAGAAAGCAAGGAGGAGCTGAGACAGAGTCTTCTCTGTGCCTTGTTGCCTGGGGGCAATTGTGTTCATCCACGGAGGGAGTCTAAATTTTATTCCAGCCATCCACTTCTACACACTTAAGTCTCAGAGTCATATCAGGGATCTCATTATTCTAAAAAAAAAAAAAAAAAACAACCTCAAGAGAAAAGGCATTTTATAAGAGCTAAACATTTTATTAACCCAAACCACCTAGTGCTTATACAGCTGGTTGCAGCCTTTGTGAGCCTGAGCTCTTGCATTCAAGAATTTTCATTAGAATTAAAAATCACTCTGATGACCAGGCTGGAGGTCAGAGCCAGGGCAGCAGGACCTGGGTCATGCTGGTTAAATTTAGGTGCTTTTAGTCACCAGAGCATCAGGTATGTATTGTGTGTGCAAATCCAGCGGCACGTGGAAAAGCCACAAGATCCAGTGGAGAGAGCTCTTGAGCTGAGACAGGAGGCTTGGCCTGGCTTCCCCACCTTAGCTCAAGGCCCCTGTGTACAGCCAGCACTTCCCTCCTGCTCTCTAGGCCACTGAGTCCTAGGTATAAAAAAGCAGGTTGAACTTGGGTCCCTTAGGGTCATCCTAGCTCTAAAGCACCAGGGGCAGTAGTATGGCTTGCAAGAATGATAAAGGAAGCAGCTGCAGAAGGGCAAGATGACAGCAGTGTCAGAGCTTATCCTTGTTCTACAACACCCAGTTTTTGTTGACTCTGTTCTCCTCCCACTAGCCCCTGAGGAGGCACAACTTTCTGGACAAACAGTAAGGAGCAGAGAGAACATCTCAGCTGCTCTAATTGCTCCTCTCCTTGGTCAGGAGTGAGATCTGCCACCTTTTCCCAGCCAGAGTCCCTCTAGGCAGGGATTCAGCCAAGGAGAACAGGTGAGACAGTGTGGAGATGCTACTACATGTTTTATTACACACGCCATTTTTGGCCAGAGTTGGTGAGAAGAGCAATAGATCTATATTGTTCCCAGCTCTTTTGAGCAATCAGGTTTAAGTGAACCCATTTAGATATAATTAAAATTATAACCCTTATGACTTTTCCCTTTTCTTTAGCACAGATTGTTCTGTGTTCTTCCCCAGACTGTCCCCCAGCTAACCTGCCCTTGAGTGACCCCACCTTCTTTACTGTTTAATTGCAGCTGCTTATTCTTACTTTGATATCATTGCCTATAAGATGGGGGTTTCATGGTCTAGACAAGCCAGTGCAGTGTCAGCCTTCATGAAATTCTATTTGGTTAAACCCTGCTGTCTTCTTGGTTCACCTCATTTTTTAGTCAAAAGAATGCCAAGAATTCCTCAATTCTCTCCCCTCCCCAATTCTTCCTTCCCACACATCTTTATTTTCTTGTACTCTCTCCAGAAGTTCTGGCTCACCATACTAATTTTACTGCTTCTACAAACCCTTGATGCTCTTTCTACCTTCTATAAAGTGGTTTTCTCCTGTTAATTCTACCTACTTGGCAGTTTGCAAATTGCCTTCTCACAAGTCCTGTTTGGCCATAGCATGGCCCTCCTGCTATGGGGGCTTCAGGGTAGGGCAGTGGTGTGGCCCTCGCTTTCAGAGAGCTAAAAATCTGCCCACTCCTCCATTCAAGAGGAGTGGAGGAAAGGGGATGGAGAAACACACACACACACACACACACACACACACACACACACACACACACACACACACACACACAGCCCTAGGAGATGGAGGGAGGGAAGGGAGCCCAATGTGCCAGGCCTTGGGTTGGGAATTTAACCTTTTTTGTCTCATTTGATCCTCATAACATCTTGTGAGGCAGTATTGGACTGCTTTCCAAATTTACAAATGAAGCAATATGCTCCAAGAGTTAAAAGGAGTGTCTACTAAAAGTTAAAAGAATTATGCATCTCATTCTACAGATTCAGTTAGGCAAGAAAAATGACCTTATTTTTCTGTAAATCAATTTAGGTTTTATTTCAAGCCCCCATAACTGTAAGTGGCAGCACATTCAACTCAGGAGATTTGGGGCCACTCCCCCATTTCTCAGGGAGTGATCCAAGTTCTGGCCAGCACTGTTCATTAGAACTTTCTGTGATGATGGAAACATATTTGCACTGCTCCATGCACCTAGCTCCTAGCCATAGGTGACTGTTGAGCATTTGAAATGTGGTTAATGTAACTGAGCTAATGACTTTTCAGTTTTATTTAAATTAATTTAAATTTAAAGAGCCACATATGGCTAATGGCTATCATACTGGACAATGCAGTTGTGGGCAAAATCACATGGTACGAAGGCATTTGGTGGGTCTTAGCTGAGGGCTAATCTGGGAATCGTCATTTACCACGTTGGGAACCCTGAAAATGATTCTGTTTCTATTGAAATGTCCAAGGCGTTGGTCCCTGCAGGCTCCTGGGTCCCTTTTATTCCTGACCCCGGGCCTCTTTAGGACTGGCTTCCTCTTCACAGTTCATTGGCTCTAGGATGACACTGTGTAACATGGGGCCACTAGCCATGTGCACGTCGAGCACTTGAAATACAGATGGTGAAGACTGATAGAAGGAAGATACGATTGCGGACCTGGGGACTGAATGCCTTGACGGGTGGTCACACCCAGAGCTGGGACGTGTCGAGGATGTGATGGGATTCATCAGTCAAACCCTGATGGGTCAGGATATGTAGTGTAAAAAGTACAATGGATTTTTAAGACTTAGTATGAAAAAAAAGAATATCACGTGTCATTAATAGTTTTTTATGTTGATTACATGTTGAAATGATCATATTTTATTTTAGATTCCATAGATATGTGTTAATGTACGGTATTTGTTTTTCTCTTTCTGACTTAACTTCACTCTGTAAAAAAAAAAAAAAAAAACACTTTATTTTAGATTCCATAGATATGTGTTAATGTACGGTATTTGTTTTTCTCTTTCTGACTTAACTTCACTCTGTAAAAAAAAAAAAAAAAACACGTTCTGAAGAACCTAAGGGCAGGACAGGAATAAAGACGCAGAGGTAGAGAATGGACTTGAGGACACAGGGAGGGGGAAGGGTAAGCTGGCATGAAGTGAGAGAGCGGTATGGACATATATACACTACCAAATGTAAAACAGATAGCCAGTGGGAAGCAGCCGCATAGCATACAGGGAGATCTGCTCGGTGCTTTGTGACCACCTAGAGGGGTGGGATAGGGAGGGTGGGAGGGAGACGTAAGAAGGAGGAGATACGGGAACATATGTATATGTATAGCTGATTTACTTTGTTATAAAGCAGAAACTAACACACCATGGTTAAGCAATTATACTCCAATAAAGATGTTAAAAAAAAAGAAATGATCATATTTTAGACATATAAGGCTAAATTGCATATTATTAAAATTAGTGGGGTTTTTTTGTTTAGTTTCCATTGTTTTATTCTTCCTTATTCTTTTTTTTAATTTGTTAAAAAAATTTTTTTTATTTTTATATAATCTCTAAAGGTTACTTTCCATTTACAGTTATTACAAAATATTGGCTATATTCCCCGTGTTGTACAATACATCCTTGAACCTATCTTATAGACAATACTTTATACCTCCCACTCCCCCACCCCTATATATTTTATACATATAATATATAAAATTAGTTTTATCTCTATCTTTTTACTTTTTTAATGTAGTTCTAGAAAATTCACATGTGTGACATCTGTAGCTTGGCTTAAATTTCTGTTGGAGAGCACTGATCAAGGGAATCACCGTGCTACTCCGAGTCTCCTGAGGGAGATGCAAATCCATTCCCTGAGAGTCTGGCCTCCAGGGTGGGGAAGGGTCAAGGCAGAACTGGAAATACACATTTCACAGTGTTACTCCCCCAACCCCAGCCCCTGGGGTCTCCGGTGAATTCTAAAAGAGAAGAGGGTTCCCAGCCTGGAGCTGGACCTCCCTACAGGCTGAGGGTCTGTCCGGGAGTGAAGTGAGGCCCAGGAGGGAGGGAGAAAGTACAGTCAGCCTCAGCCTAGGGCAGGGCCCGCCTCACCTTGTCAAAAGCCGAATCCCTGAGGGGAGGAAGCAGCAGGGGCCTGCTAGGGCAGTCTGGGGACTAAAGTGCATTCATATGCTGACCCATCAGGGTTTGACTGATGAATCCCATCACATCCCAACATGTCCCACCTCTGGGTGTGACCACCAGTCAATGCATTCAGTTCCCAGGTCCGCAACTGGATCCTCCCTCTCTTACCCCAGACCCTAGCTGAGGGCCTGGCCCTTCAAAATCCTTTGGGGAGGGCTTCCCTGATGGCGCAGTGGTTGAGAGTCCGCCTGCCGATGCAGGGGACGCGGGTTCGTGCCCCGGTCCGGGAAGATCCCACGTGCCGCGGAGCGGCTGGGCCCGTGAGCCATGGCCGCTGAGCCTGCTCGTCCGGAGCCTGTGCTCCGCGACGGGAGAGGCCACAACAGTGAGAGGCCCGCGTACCAGAAAAAAAAAAAAAAATCCTTTGGGGAATACTTTCTGAACACATTGGGCAAATGAAGACAGTGTCTCACCTAATCCCAGAGGCTCCCTGGGAGGCAAAGAGGAGCCACTTATAAAGCAATTTAGAAATGAATTAGTGTGTGGTCAAATAGAAGACAAAACTCAAACCAAAGATGTGAACTCATCTTTTTTGTTGTTCTCAGTCCGTCAATCAACTTGTGTGCCCAGCACCTACTCTTTGCAGAGCCCTAATGATCTCCACGGCGGGAATGGGGAGAACAGGAGCCCTCAGGGAGCTTGGTTGTAGAGGACGTGGGTCACTGTGCCCACGGAGCACATAAACACCTGGAGATGAGGAACGGAGCCCTCAGTGAATGTAGGAGACATGTTGGGGAAGGTAAACTTCCATGCAAGTTGGAGTTCAGAAATCAAATTCCATTTTAAATGCCTGTAAGGGAGACCCCACTGTTTGAAGAACCCTACAGCAAACCATTCCACAATGTAAACCCTTCAATAGTAGCGTACGATTGTTGGGGGCAGTTTCAGAAAAATCTGGATTTTTTTGTGGGTCACACACACTTTCTTAAATCAAGACCCACCTGAGCGTTGCAAGCAGAACATCTTTAAGCAGGGATGGGGGTGCTTAGAAAACAGATGCCAGGAAATGTTGTGCGTCAACTTGATGGTGGCCTTCTCTGAGGGACCATTCCCATTGTCCCAGGATTTGCTTCCCTTTGGATCCCTGAGACCAGGGCAGCAGGGCTCCTGCAGCATCTCCTGAAGTTCTGTCTGGAGAACTGTCCTGCTACCCTGGTCTCAGAGCCTATGCTGAGGCTAGAAAGACCCCACCGAGGACTCCTCCTGGCCCAAGGCCCCCCAAAGCTGTGTTGTTTGGCTGTATACCTCAGAGAGCATGTCTCCTCCGGCCCCACAGAGAGTCACGCATGGGCTGGTGTTTATGATTATTGTTGCTGACGATGGGTTAGAACCTCAAGCCCCTTTTTCTCAGCCCTGAAAAATTACAGTGACTCATGATTGTCTATAACAATTAACTCTTGATAGGAAAATTATGCCCTAGTGATTATGGTGCAAAATCCCGGGGAGGTTGTTACGAGAGATTAGTGATGCAAACTCGAACCAAGTCAAACTAATTCCATTAAGATTTTTATCGTGAGTTGTGTAAATCTGGCTGTTGACAGTCGAGGCTCAGCAAAAGAAAACTGGGCTCCACATCCCTCCTGGTCCACAGGCAGGGAGTGGCCAGAGGCGTGCTCAGTGCCTGGGCGTGAGTCATCTGATGCAGGCAGCACATCTGTTCTTCCAGAAATGGTCCTGAGCCTGTCGGAGTGGGTGGAGGCCTGTCCTGGCCCCTGATGGAGGAGAGCTGGGAGTTTCTATTCTAGAACTTTCACTGAGTCATTACTGGTCTTTACTGCTGTTGGGCCTTCCTGTGGAGGCAGATCCTTTCTGTGGACCTGATCTGAAGTCTTCCTGCTCCGAGGTCTGGCTGCTCCATGCCCTCCTTCCAGGACTAACACAGTCCTCCGACAGAGAGTCTGTGCTGGTCAGACATCACCATGGAGCATCCCTTTGGGAACCAGTCCTCTGTGTGAAGAGACAGTGTGCACCCCAGAACATTCTAGGGGACTCCTCTTAGAGCAATGCCACTGGCAAGTGGGATCATGCATCAGCCTCCTACGGGTACTGCCTGAATTAAGTACCCACATTCATTTCTTACCTTCTGGGTTGTTCCCCCCAAAGGAGAGACACCTAGATAGACAAATGGCATAGAGAGGAGCTGGAATGCATAACGGATGAAGACAAAAAGGATACAGACCACATCCTCTCTAAGGACAGGAATGGTGTGGTGATCCTCATTGTCTCCAGAATATAGCCTAGAACACTGGAGCCACAGGGCTACATATTTGAGTGAATGGATGAATTAAGACCATAATTCATGAATTAGGGTGTGCATGTATATTGACCCCTGTAATAAACATGTAATACTGACCCCTTGTGTAATGCAGCAAACTCATTGCATGTATCATCACATTTAGTCCTCAGTGGCCCATTTCGCTGATGAGTACACTGAGTTTTGGGTTGAGAAATTTGCCTAAAGTCATATGGTAAGTAAGAAACAGAGGGCCCCAACCCCAGGTAAAGGCGGGGGGGGGAAAAAAAAAGGACAGAAGAAAATGTTTAACGAGCACCTGTCCCGAACCAGGTTTCATTTAAAACCCTTTCATCTACCTTATAACGTTTGTCGTAAAGTTCCACGAGATAGATTTTACTCTTCTTATGGACAGATGAGAGTTCACATGCAATTCCACAGCCCAGAGCTCCTTCTGTGAACTTCGTGCCTCCCCACTGCACCCAACACAAGACAAAGGCCTCTTCACTTCTCACATCAGGAGCAGTCCAGGCAGCACATTGATCTGTAGGTTGGAGAAAGTTATCAATATTCACACCCTTGGGCTTCCCTGGTGGCGCAGTGGTTGGGAGTCCGCCTGCCGATGCAGGGGACACGGGTTCGTGCCCCGGTCTGGGAAGATCCCACATGCCGCGGAGCGGCTGGGCCCGTGAGCCATGGCCGCTGAGCCTGCGCGTCCGGAGCCTGTGCTCCGCAATGGGAGAGGCCACAGCAGTGAGAGGCCGGCGTACCGCAAAAAAAAAAAAAAAAAAAAAAAAAATTCACACCGTTTTGTTTAGGACAATCATGAGAAGCCACCCCCCTGAGTGGTGGGAGAATGGTTGAGCGCTTCTAGGTCACTGAGGCTCCCAGCACACAGGTCTGCTTTGTTGGTGCTGAATTCCTGCTAGTTCCACCCAGAGCCACCTTGGTCCTGAATGAAGTTAACGTCTGTGTATTTGACCTCTGAACTTTCTACTTCGTGAAAATAGCTTATCTTTAAGGCAATGCAAGCAGGTATACACTGATTACTGCTTATGGGCCTGGCCCTGGGCTGTGTCCTGAAAATTCAGACAAGAATAGGACAGGCCAGAGGGAAAGGCAGAAAAGTCTATGTCAGAAGGAAAAATGAATAAGTGCTAAATTGAAGCAATTGTCATGAACTGTGGGAACAATTACTTTAGCGTGGAAATATATAAGAAGGCTTCCTGGAGGAGGTGGCATTCGAGGTGGACTTGAAAGAGGAGAAGTTCTCTGGGCGTAGAATGAAGGGCCAGACATTGCAGGCTGAGAAGAGAGTAAAGCTAAGACAGAAGGTCTGTTCTTCCCCCAACCACTTCCCTAACTTCCACACCTCTGGGCAAAAACTCACCGCCCGAAGCCAAGGATAATTGGGTAGGCAAATCTATTTCTTTAAGAAGATCAGGGAAAGGGATCACATCTTGATATATATTTTACCCCCAGAGCCTACAGACCTGGCAATTAGAAGATGCTCATTTAACGTTTATGGAAGAAAGAGAGAATGGACTGCATTCCCCAAAGCCAGAACAGAACTGCATCTTTAGTGCTGAAAGTGTGATCTGGGACTTTGATGATCTCTTTGTGAGTTCAGGGCTGGAAACTTCCAATCCTGTGCCTGGTCCTGTTGCCATCTTTGCTTTGGCCTCTAGGAGACACAGAACTAGATTGATGGCATCTGTTAGAACTTTGTGTTCGGTTTTTGGCTAGATCTCATTTGCTACCTTTGTTTTCCTTCTCTCCTCATTTTCTTGCTAATGTTATCATTTATCCTGTGTTTTATGCATTTAAAAAAGCACCTCCGATTCTGTTGGTTTTTTAATTGAGTTGGAGAAAAGGTTTTTCAAAGGTGAGTGAAATCAATTGGCAAACAGTGGAGCAAACCAAAGTAAAGGATTATTGCCTGCATAAGAGCAACCCTCCCGATGAAGAAGGTGGAGCGAAAAGGATGCACGGAGCTCTCTGAACAAGTGCCGCGTGAGCCAGGCAGAAGGGAGGCCGCCAGCTCTGCGGCTGGGACGCGGAGGGAGGAGACTGTTCACAGTTTCTCCAAGGCCTTGGCACTGGGCGGGGGCTCACAGGCTAGCATTCTGGGGCTCGCAGATTCCTGTTCATGTGGATATGCAACTCTCAGACCCTTTAGTGAACTTAAGACAAAAGCATGAGGGCCCCAGGCATGAAGAGAAAGCGAAATGAGTCTTCTGAAAAGTTGGAAGCCAGATTAATTATGGCAGCAGCAACACAGTTGGACCTCTCCTCCTGCTTCCTTCAGCATTGTTTTTAGGTGAATTGGACAGCCAAGCTAGTTGAGGAAAAAGTCAAAACGAAGTAGGTCTAGCATCGAATCTTCACTCTGGAAAGAGCAGGAAGACACTCTCTCTCTCTCCCTCTCTCTCTCTCTTTCTCTCTCTCTCTTTATCTCCTTCTCTCCCTTTCTCCTTCTTCCTCCTCCTGTGAGAGGCCTGGGAATGGGAGTGCAGTTTGGGGAGATAATGGGGAGCCAGGCCTGGGCCCTGAAGAGGGTACCTCCACCAGTGCCCCCAGCTCCTCAAGACTTTAAGATTTACTCACATCTTAGCAGAGTCCCAGGCAGCAACCCCGGTGTGACGGCCCAGCAAGGTTTCTAACTGCAAGTATGATGACATTTGCATCAACCATAGTGTCTTGCTTCTTCCTCTCCCTCCCCCACGGAGGGGCCAGGGCTAGCCAGGGAGAGGCTGGCTTGGCTAGGAGTGGACCAGGGGTGAGTTCCACAGGTAAAAGGAAACTCTGGGACCAGAGAGGAGGACTGAGCTGGAACCTCTGCAGAAGAGCAGAATCCAGGAGGGGCCAGATGGGCAGCATGTTTAGACCTGGCACTTTGAAGGGAAGCAGGTTGGAATTTTGGAGCAGAGGGCAGGGGCCTCATGATGACCCCTGATCATCCTCTGTTGCTGCAGAAGTGAGGGTGGGCTGGCCTGGATTATAGAGAGTAAAGACAAAACCTTCCCTTTAAAAAAAAATATATATATATATATATATTTATTTATTTTTGGCTGCATTGGGTCTTCGTTGCTGCGTGCGGGCTTTCTCTAGTTGTGGCAAGCCGGGGCTACTCTTCATTACAGTGCGCGGACTTCTCGTTGTGGTGGCTTCTCTTGTTGCGGAGCACGGGCTTTAGGCGCGTGGGCTTCAGTAGTTGCAGCACGTGGGCTCTAGAGCACAGGCTCGGTAGTTGTGGCGCACGGGCTCTAGAGCGCAGGTGCAGTAGTTGTGGCGCACGGGCTTAGTTGCTCCATGGCATGTGGGATCTTCCTGGACCAGGGCTCGAACCCATGTCCCCTGCATTGGCAGGCGGATTCTTAACCACTGCACCACCAGAGAAGTCCCTAACCTTCCCTTTCTAGGTCACTCTGGATCCCTGGCTGAGTCTGCTGAGCTCCCTTATCTTAACATGGGATCCATGAGGGCAGGGTTTGTGCAAAGCAGCAGGTGTGACAAAAGAGCCTGTGTTTGAGGCCAGGCAGACTTGAGAATGAATCCCAGCCCTGCCACTTACTAGCCCTGTGGTGTTAGGCAAAAGACTTAACCTCTCTGAGGTTCATCTTTCTATTCTATAAAACGGGGATAAGAATATCTCTACCGCAGGGTGTTCAGGAGGACCAATTGACCGAGTGATTGTGCAGCGTAGAGTCCATCGTCTCCCTGTGTGATGCATCCCCAAGCAGCGGGACAGTCTCTCCCAGCCCCATGTGGGAGAGCTACTGAGCTGGGGAGGGCCCAGGCACAGTGCCTGTATAGCTGTTGGATCCATTTATCTATCTATCTATCTATCTATCTATCTATCATCTGTCTACCTACCTACCTACCTACCTATCCATCCATCCATCCATCCATCCATCCATCCACCCATCTCTAGCTTCTGAATGTATGTGTGTATATATCTCTATCTATCTCTGTATCTATATTTTAAACTAATAGGATTGTGGCTCTGACCCTTAGTTAACTTAGCTTCATGATGGCACCATCAGCACAAATGGTCTGTCTTAAGACTCTATGTTAATTTGCTAAAGCTGCCATAACAAAGTACCACAGCCAGGATGGCTTAAACAGCAGGCATTTATTGTCTCACAGTCCCAAAGGCTTGAAGTCTGAGATTAAGGTGTCAGCAGGATTGGTTCCTTTTGAGCTCTGTGAAGAAGAGTCTGCTCCAGGCCTGTCCCCTAGCTTGTGGTGGCTTGTGGAATCCTTTGGTGTTCCTTGGCTTCTGCCGCATCATCCTGATCTGCCTTCATTGTCGCATGGCATTCTCCCTGTGTGTATGTCTGTCTCTGTGTCCAAAGTTTCCCTTTTTATAAGGACACCTGTCATATTGGATTAGAGGCCCATCCTACTCCAGTAGGGCCTCATCTTAACTAATTACATCTGCAATGACCCTATTTCCAAATAAGGCCACATTCTGAGGTTCTAGGGGTTAGGATTTCAACAGATGAATTTTGGAAGACAGAGTTCAACCCATAATGGTCTCCCACTCTTTTATCCAACTGCCCGTGCATTTATGACATGGCTGTGTAGGGTCATGGCCACAAAATGAAGTGGGGTTTGGGGGATTTGAGTCAAATGAGAACCTAGAACTTGAATCCACAACCTTGATTTGCTAGGACCTAAAAAGTGGGTGGTTAATGTTATCTCTTGGACCTCATCATCTTGAGTTATTTACGTCTGTCTCCCCCATGTGTAAAAGAAAGAGAAGTACCAGGGTACCCTTAGTCCACACACCCCTCCCAGGTACTACAGCCCCTGATCTTAGGCCTCAAACACAGATACCGCCTCCAGCTTGTCCTTCCTCCCAGGGAAATAAGACTCGTGCTGGTGGGAGGAGTTTGGAGACTGTTAAAGTAACCAAGCCGAGACTTTTCACTTTGGAATTGGGAATCTGAATGTTGCAATAAGACCAAATGTTCTAGCCTTGCAGGAAGGCTTCTCACAAATTATCCTGATCCCGTTCAAATCCCTTCTTATTTCAGCCTGTAGCCTCAGCACTTGTGCCTGAGTGGGTGAGTGCACTTGAGAATGAGTGAGGGGAGACCCTTCCCTTTGGTGAACTCCAGTAATCCTGCAAAAGTACAGGAACTCTGTCTAATCTGGGAGTGATCAGCAAGTTTAAAGCGTTAATTTTTGGAGCGAGTAAATATGAAACTATCACCTGTAACTGTGTCCATGGAAGATCTAGGGATGTTTACTGTTTCATTAAACATCCAGGCACAGAAAGGATATGTCCTACTTTAGAGGCTCAGGTTTCCTAGACGGTGAAAGTTTCCGTGAATGGAGGAAACCTCATGGGTCCTCACGTGTGATGTGTGCTCTGGGTGCTATAAGGTGTGGAGGCCTCTGCATTGTGCCTCACTGCAGGAAGGGACACAGCTCCGCAGCCCCTGTCGGCTCCAGGGTAATGTGGGCTTAGTGTCAGACCCTTAGGAGCTCACAGGAGGTCCAATGCCTTCCTACCTATCTCTCCATCACTGTGCATGTGGAGGCCACCTCTGGAGAGCTCCGTTGGTTGGGGAGTCCCTTCTCTCAGCCACCCGTCCCCCGTCCTTTTCCAACCCCACCATCCTCTCAAGAGTCCAGGCTCTTTCCTCAAAGAATCACAGTGGACCTTTTAGTCCCTCCGAGGGAGCAGATAGCTGACTTTTCAAGCCTTGAGAAGGCAGCATCTACTGGACTCCCAGACAACAACCTTGCTTTTTGCTAATGCCAGCTACCACTCACTGCACAAATTTGACATGAAATTCAATGATTCATTGGAGAAACAAAAACAGAGACAAAATTCTTCTACCAGGGGTGAACAGGAAAAGGAGTGAAATAGGTGAGGGTAACTGAAAAAGCTTCCTGCTCTCCTTGTGTGCTCTTCATGTGTATCGTGTAGGAAGGTTGTGTTCATTCATTCAAGAGACAGTTCCTGAGCTCCTGCCATGTGCCAAGCACTGTGCTGAGCTCTGTGGGGATGCTGAGGTGACTCAGCCACGAACCCTGCCCTGAGGGGCTGATGAGTTAGTGGGGGAATTTGGACATTTACACAAAAGGCTAATTCAGGGTAGAAAGTGGTGTTGCTTATGATCAGAGCAGAACGGAGACGGAGCTATGCTGAGAAAAGAGGTGAGCACTTCTGGCTGGGAGGCTCAAGGAAGGCTTCCTGGAAGAAGTGGCATTCCTCAGCCCTTTGCTTCAGGGATAGCATTTGAACCAGTGGAAATGGGCATGGGGGAAGGAGAGAGCGGTCCAGTCTTAAGGCAGCACGAACAGCTTCTGGAGTGGGGTGGATGGTGGGCACGCGGCACTGGCATCCTTTGCCTGAAGAGTAAGGGCTTTATCAAACACATGTGATGCAGCTCCATGCGTTGCATTGTGTTTACACATCTGTGCTACATGCACAGGTGTGTCCGTGTTTGCATTGTGTCCAGTCTCATCGTGTGTCCCAATTACATGCCTGTAAGGTAGCCGGAGCACACTTCAGACTGGGTGGCAGGCCAAAAGGAAGGCCTCGTTGGCAGTTCTGTGAAAATTGTGTCTGCTTGATTAGATTCATCTGACATTTCCAGGGAGCACAGGGAAGTCCCCTTTTATTTGTTCTGTCCCCAGGACCAGATGCATTGGTTGCCCTTTTATAGGCTCTGAAGGGGAAAGAATGGCCAGGCTGTAGGAGTTTTCATCTTTGTTAGCACGGAGGGGCTTCTTAGAAAATGCTCCTGCAGACAGGCCACATCTGGAGCCCATGGCCCGCCCCGGGCTCTGGCATGAACCCGGCTGCCTGGGGAAGATGGTCAATTTTCCTCTGCGCAGCCAGCATCTTCCTGGCTGATCCACTCACACCTAAGGTCTTTGCCAAGAACCCGGCTCGGGTGGCCACTTCACTGACCATATAAAACACGCACAGGGGAGTGGAGCAGAGCTGGGCTTGGGTTTTACTGCCAGTAATTGCTTGTGCTGTCCCTGTCCTTGAACAGTTCTTGATGTAAATAGCTCTCTCTGGGAGCAAAGTCTGGGTCAAGCCAGGGTGGATGCCCGCCACCTCATTACGGGAAGATTCTCTGCACGTCCTGCAGAGGCTAAGGCCTTGTGCTTCTTGGTCCTGGGAGCACAACGATGGACACTTCACTTCTGGCATGGGGGACCCTGCTTGGCCACTGATTACCTGGCACTCCCTGCTGCCCGCTGCCCCTTCTAGGCATGGCTGCCCTTGCCCACTCCTACCAGACTCCTCTGAGATATTGGTCCAGCAACAGTGTAAATGGAAAGCGGACCTCAGTGCCCTCTTGTACCCATCCCTGCACGTATTCCCTCCCCACTCCCCTAACACCTGCGTTTCTCTCCGGGACCTTGAATTCCCAGAGAGGAGGGACTATGCTTTCTGCCTCACACCCAACCTTCTGTGTGGTCCTGACGTCACTCGGGTTTAGTACTGTTTGTCAAATGGGAGGTAAGAGAGGGAAAACAGGAAGCGCCCATCAGGGACACCCACCCCCTCCCCAACCATGCTCAGGCTCTTCCATTAGTGCTGATGTGTCCTTGAGCCTCAGTCTCCTCATCTGTGAAATGAAGACAGTCGCATCTACCTGGGCATTGCGGTAAGAATTAGCCACTGTGCTTAGCACATATTACCAGTAAGCACTCTTATGGCTTTCCACCCACCTGATAAGAGGGACAGTCTGAGACTTAGGAGAGCTGGCCGGTCCCCAGTTCAGGCTGCTGTTTCCTGGCTGTGGGGCCTGTAGGACATGCCTACCTCTCTCTGGGCCTCAGTTTCCTCATTTGTGACACAGAGAAGTTGAACAAAGTGATAACTGAGGTCCTTTCCAGCCTTGACAGTTTGTGGTTCTAATTAGATCATTCGGCAGCAAACCACCCACGTTCTGAGTCATCAGCCATGGCTCATATAATCCCAAGTAGTGACTAAAGCAGAAGGTCATTTTTGTTTGACTTTCAAATATTTTGCTTATTTTATGGTAGATTTTACTTTCCACGTTGCATTTTGCTCAGGCAAATACTGAAGGTTGTTTGCTTTGTTTTCATCCCCTGAGTACATCCGTGACTTTGGGTAAGGAAGGGGCATCATCATGCCCTCTGGGGAATATTCTCCGCCTGACACAGTCCTACCTGTGAGTGGTGGTGTCTGAATTTTGTGAAGCTGATGGCGGCAAAGGCTGAGGGAGTCTGGAAGAGGCTTTACCTCTTCCTGTTTCTACAGAAGGCTTCATCGAAAAGGGGAGATTTTCAGGATGAATGAAAATAGTGACAATGAGGAGTAGAATTAATTGGCGAAAAGACAGGATCTGGGGCCCAGTT
Organism: Physeter macrocephalus; assembly: GCF_002837175.3. NCBI lineage: Eukaryota > Metazoa > Chordata > Mammalia > Artiodactyla > Physeteridae > Physeter > Physeter macrocephalus. The sequence continues at coordinate 34,975,428 of NC_041217.1, forward strand.
CTCTGGATATGAATCTCAATTATACCACTTAACCTCTCCAAGTCTCAGTTTCTTCATCTGTAAAATGGGGCTAGTGATAGTACCTACCTTAGGGTTAAATAAAATATAACCTGCAAAGAGTAGATGGCACATCTCCTGGCTCTCAGTAAGCATTCCGTAAGGCTGCTGCTGATTATGATTATTGTGGGGGGAGCATTGTTTAGGGGTGGCATGGCATAGGAACAGGCTGGAATTGGAATTAGGAGGCTCCAGCATAGGGAAGAGATGCAGTGTAGCCTGGGAGGGAGGATGTAAGGAGGGGTGATCATAAGGGGGTGAGTGTGGGCAGGGAAAAGGACCCTGACTCAGAACTACAGGGCAAGGGGATCCCCAGGGGGAGGATGACCGAGGTGGGGGCAATGAAGCCTCAGAGTTGGGAGCCCTGAGATTTGTCTCCTGGTCACTTTCCTTCTCTTATATTGAATATCTTCAGAGCAATCAAATTAGGGTGTTTTAGCCTTTTTTTTTTTTTTTTTTTTTGTGGTTATGGAAATTGCAGCCAAATGGACTCTGTCTGGGCCTCAGTTCCCCAGGTACACCTCTGGCTCAAGTGGCGCTAGAATTTGGCTTTCCAGCTCCCAAAAGCCAGCCCCAAGGCTCCATCACTGTCCCTCTGATGGATGCTGCTTGGTTAACCAAAAATCCACACCCCAAGAAGTTCATTTTCTCTGTCTGGCTGGTGACCTCCATGCATTTCTTGAGGTGAAGGTTAAACCCCCAGGGAAGAGAGACTTGAGAGGCCTGTAATTCTTCTTTGCCAGCTTTGTTAGCTCCTCAGGTGGAGAAGAGTCTGCCAGCTGCAGGAGACTTCAGATTGGAAGCTTAGAAGAAAGGGTTTTTTCACCAAAGGCCTGAGCTGACTGTTCCTTTCACCAAAGAGGCTGGCAGGCCTTGCTCATTTCGGGTCCTTCTCAGCAGGCGCCCTCTATTTTTCCCTCCGCCCGTGGACTGGCAGGGAGGCAGAGGGGAGGGACGCTGACGTCAGTGGCTTTCTCCAAAATTGTCAATGCCTGTGAGATAAATTCCCATCTCCAGCCAGGCGCCGCCCCACCTCCCTGCTTTCCCCCTCCTCTCACTTCCACCTGGGAAAACCCAGACCAAGACCCTCCCCGACCTACTTTCAGCCCCACAGACCTCTGCTCACTGAGGAGGGAAAGACAGCTTGAGTTTGCAGCCTAGCAAGAAGAAGGCTTCTGAATGACTCATTTGCTGTCCTTGACTTTGCAATGGATGTATGGGAAGAAAGGGCCCTGACAAGGTGCTCTCCATGTCTGAGAAGGAATGAGCAAGTGGAATCGGATTTAAATAAAAGCAGACAAACCTGTGTGTGTAAATGAAATTGACCGTTGGATGATTAAATACAGAATTGACTCTATGGCCCTTTAAGAACAAAAGTAGCATTTCGGGTTGGAAGAGCCAGGGACCTTGCTTCTCCCAGACTCTGTCCTCATCTATAGAAAGTAAGAATACTTGCCCCACATACACTGCGGGGCCACTGTGATCCCACAGGAGACACTGTGTCTGCCAGCTTTCTGTCAACCGTCAACAGGGAGCAAATGTCAGTTGTCATATTGTTAATAATGCCAGGCGTGATGCCTGTTGCATTGAATGGTTGAGAGGGTCACTGGCCTGAAGACGAAGGACTGGACCAGGTGACCTCCTGAGGTCCCTCTGACTCTAGCACTGCTCTCCAGGCTCCTCTGCCTTTGTTATCAGAGGAGCCCCAGCTACTGGGAAACAAAAGAGGAGGAATGGGAGTGAGTCTGGCGGAAAGGCTGTGTGTGTGTGTGTGTGTGTGTGTGTGTGTGTGTGTGTGTGTGTGTGTGTGTGTGTGTGTG
>NC_041217.1:34978964-34979317 GCF_002837175.3 Physeter macrocephalus
GCCCCGCAACGGGAGAGGCCGCAGCAGAGGGAGGCCTGCATACCACAAAAAAAAAAAAAAAAAAAAAAAAAAGGTAAACAAGAACTTTTGAGTCTTAAAATATAGGATAGCAGAAAATTTTAAACGTAATAAGTCTGGAAGGTAAAGTCAAGGAAATCTTTCAGAAGGTAAAATAAGAAAACAGAGTGAGAAAAAAGGGGGTGGGGGGAAGGTGAAAAAATTGAACCATCAATCCCACATTTCAACTCATAGGAGTTCCATAAAGAAAGAAGATTTTAAAATGGGGGAGAGAAAAACTATTGAAGAAAATAATATAATAATACTTTTCAGAACTGAAGAAGAAGAACCCTCAG
>NC_041217.1:34984660-35010303 GCF_002837175.3 Physeter macrocephalus
TTTTTTTTTTTTTTTTTTTTTGTGGTTATGGAAATTGCAGCCAAATGGACTCTGTCTGGGCCTCAGTTCCCCAGGTACACCTCTGGCTCAAGTGGCGCTAGAATTTGGCTTTCCAGCTCCCAAAAGCCAGCCCCAAGGCTCCATCACTGTCCCTCTGATGGATGCTGCTTGGTTAACCAAAAATCCACACCCCAAGAAGTTCATTTTCTCTGTCTGGCTGGTGACCTCCATGCATTTCTTGAGGTGAAGGTTAAACCCCCAGGGAAGAGAGACTTGAGAGGCCTGTAATTCTTCTTTGCCAGCTTTGTTAGCTCCTCAGGTGGAGAAGAGTCTGCCAGCTGCAGGAGACTTCAGATTGGAAGCTTAGAAGAAAGGGTTTTTTCACCAAAGGCCTGAGCTGACTGTTCCTTTCACCAAAGAGGCTGGCAGGCCTTGCTCATTTCGGGTCCTTCTCAGCAGGCGCCCTCTATTTTTCCCTCCGCCCGTGGACTGGCAGGGAGGCAGAGGGGAGGGACGCTGACGTCAGTGGCTTTCTCCAAAATTGTCAATGCCTGTGAGATAAATTCCCATCTCCAGCCAGGCGCCGCCCCACCTCCCTGCTTTCCCCCTCCTCTCACTTCCACCTGGGAAAACCCAGACCAAGACCCTCCCCGACCTACTTTCAGCCCCACAGACCTCTGCTCACTGAGGAGGGAAAGACAGCTTGAGTTTGCAGCCTAGCAAGAAGAAGGCTTCTGAATGACTCATTTGCTGTCCTTGACTTTGCAATGGATGTATGGGAAGAAAGGGCCCTGACAAGGTGCTCTCCATGTCTGAGAAGGAATGAGCAAGTGGAATCGGATTTAAATAAAAGCAGACAAACCTGTGTGTGTAAATGAAATTGACCGTTGGATGATTAAATACAGAATTGACTCTATGGCCCTTTAAGAACAAAAGTAGCATTTCGGGTTGGAAGAGCCAGGGACCTTGCTTCTCCCAGACTCTGTCCTCATCTATAGAAAGTAAGAATACTTGCCCCACATACACTGCGGGGCCACTGTGATCCCACAGGAGACACTGTGTCTGCCAGCTTTCTGTCAACCGTCAACAGGGAGCAAATGTCAGTTGTCATATTGTTAATAATGCCAGGCGTGATGCCTGTTGCATTGAATGGTTGAGAGGGTCACTGGCCTGAAGACGAAGGACTGGACCAGGTGACCTCCTGAGGTCCCTCTGACTCTAGCACTGCTCTCCAGGCTCCTCTGCCTTTGTTATCAGAGGAGCCCCAGCTACTGGGAAACAAAAGAGGAGGAATGGGAGTGAGTCTGGCGGAAAGGCTGTGTGTGTGTGTGTGTGTGTGTGTGTGTGTGTGTGTGTGTGTGTGTGTGTGTGTGTGTGTGTTTGGGGGGGTCTGAGGTCTCTAATCTTGGAGGTTTAGCGATTGTTATTAGAAAAGAGGATGATAATCTAAACATTGAAATGGCCAGGAAGTCAAGAATCCTCCTATTGTACTGCTCCTGGCCCCTCCCTTCCCTTCGGCTTCCCAGCAGGGGGCAGGAAGGGCCCCTGCCATTGAGACTTGTTCTCAGGTGGCACCAGAAGCTTCCCTCATCCTTGACCCAGGGAGATTGCATTGTGGTGTCTGTCCTGGCCCAGGGCACCTCTCCCTGCCCTGGCGTTGCCTCCTTAAGCTGAAAGCTGGGCATCAGTGATTGGCAGTCTTGGCAATGGCAGAGTGTTGGGCCTCCTCTCTCACAGGGCTGTCTGTGATGGGGGAGCACTCTGCACTGCAGCCCTGGAGCTCCATCTCTGAACACGACCCTCCTGCCGGGCTCCTGGATTCCTATTGTTCATCTTAGCTGCCGGCCTATGCCTTCCTGCTTTGGAGCTGGACCATTTCACAGCAAAATGAGAAACTAAGAGCACAAGCCCAAGATTACAGGGTTAGCCGAAGAATGGACTGTTATACGTCAAAATCAGATGCTGTGTGCCCTGCATTATGCCTGGAACTGAGAGGGACACAGAAATATGAGACGTGGTCCCTGTCCTCAGAGATCTCATTAGAGAATTAGGAAGGCAGCGTTTAATCTTATCTTTTGTAGAAGCATCAGTGAAGAAAAACAAAAGGACATGATCAAGTATATGTTAATAATATTAATAGGTAATATTTATTAAGTGTGTGTTATGTATGTGCTATGCACTTTACATACATTATTTCTTTTAATCCTTATAGTAATTCTATAAAGTAGGTAGGCACTATTATTAGCTCCATTTTACAGATGAGGAAACTAATATTCAAAGACATTAAAAACTTTGCCAGCAATATATGAGAATGCTGGCTTCCCCACACCCGTATCAACAAAGTAGATTGCCAAACTTCTGAATTTTTACCTCTCTGATAATTAAAAAAAAAAAAAAAAAGTATCTCAGGATAGTTTAAATTTACACTTCTCTTATTGTGAGTGAGATGTGGCTTTTTTTCATATGCTTAGAGTCATTTAAATTTCCTTTTCTGTGACCTCTCTTCATATCCTTGTCCATTCTGAAAATTCGAATTTTTTAAATCAATTTTTAGAAGATAGTTTTTGTAATAATATAAATTACAGATATTCTCCCATTTTGTCATTGGTCTCTAATTTTGCATAAGTTGTCTTCTGTCATGCAGGGGTTTTTTTATGTAACCAAATCTACTATTTTAATTTATAGCTTCTGGTTTCCAAGTTAGTTAGAAAGGGCTGCCAGTGGTCTCTTTAAAAATTAAAATAGTAAAATTATGTTAAACGGGGCATTGGACATAGGCATTTATTTTTTCTTCTTTCTCCTGAGAACCCAAGGAAATTATGCTAAATAATTTTTTTAAAAAATAGAAACCCATAAGGACAAAACAATTGAGATAAGAGAAAGTAGCCGATGAATTCTTTCAATAAATTTTTAGCAGATAGATAGTGGATGGAGGAATGGAAACTGATCCAGTAAAGCGGAGTGCAGGGATCAAAAAGAAAATGCTATTGAAAAGCAGTAATCAAAAGGTAAACAAGGGCTTCCCTGGTGGCGCAGTGGTTGCGCGTCCGCCTGCCGATGCAGGGGAACCGGGTTCGCGCCCCGGTCTGGGAAGGTCCCACATGCCGCGGAGCGGCTGGGCCCGTGAGCCATGGCCGCTGGGCCTGCGCGTCCGGAGCCTGTGCTCCGCAACGGGAGAGGCCGCAGCAGAGGGAGGCCCGCATACCACAAAAAAAAAAAAAAAAAAAAAAAAAAGGTAAACAAGAACTTTTGAGTCTTAAAATATAGGATAGCAGAAAATTTTAAACGTAATAAGTCTGGAAGGTAAAGTCAAGGAAATCTTTCAGAAGGTAAAATAAGAAAACAGAGTGAGAAAAAAGGGGGTGGGGGGAAGGTGAAAAAATTGAACCATCAATCCCACATTTCAACTCATAGGAGTTCCATAAAGAAAGAAGATTTTAAAATGGGGGAGAGAAAAACTATTGAAGAAAATAATATAATAATACTTTTCAGAACTGAAGAAGAAGAACCCTCAGGTTTCAAGGTCATCAGGTGTCCAGCTCTTTGAGGAAGGAAGCTGTTTGTCCACATCAAAGCATATTGTTGTGAAATTGTAGAACTTCAAGGGATTAAAAAATAAATCCTAAAAACCTACAGAGGGATGTAACAGGTTACTTTCAGAAGACTGTTAATCAGAGTGGATATCTCAATAGCAACGCTGACATACAGAAGCTACTGGAGCAATACTTTCAAAATTCTGATGGAAAATATCTTATCCCAGAATTCTGTACCCAAACTGTTAGTCAAGGGTGAAGATAAAGACATTTTTAGGAATGCAGGGATTCAAGTGACTTTCAGGACATTTTTCCCATGTGGAGCCACTAGTGGCTCCTACAAAATGAAGAGGAAAGTAAAAAAGAGAAAATCCAGCCATAGGACAGCAGTGGAGGGAGATCCTAGGACTGGAAAGATCAGCCAGACCAAATTGGAGCAAAGGGACTGAGGGTTCCAGAGATCGTGTCTCCAGGGGTAAAAAATGGAACTAATGCACTTGAATACATGGGATATGTTATTAAATGGGCATAAAATGGAGGTATTAGAACATAGGAAATAAATTAGTGATGGGTTCATGGACGAGGCCAATTAAAAAGTCTGAGATAATAATTAACTCTAGGAAGAAGAAAGGGTTGTATTCAAAAACAAAAACAAAGGAAATCTTGTCTAAGTGGCAAAATTCGAAGCTAAGACTGTTTGATCCCAAAGTTGGTGCCTTAGGATCTTTTTTATTTCTTAAGATTTTTTTTAACGTGGACCATTTTTAAAGTCTTTATTGAATTTGTTACAATATTGCTTCTGTTTTATGTTTTTTATTTTTTTGGCCGCGAGGCATGTGGGATCTCAGCTCCAGACCAGGGATTGAACCCCCACCCTCTGCATTGGAAGGCGAAGTCTTAACCACTGGACTGCCAGGGAAGTCCCTGGTGCCTTTGGATCTTATAGGAGAAGAAAGCTCTCCCTGCTGCAGATGAACTATGTGACCTTAGTAAGCCAGCTCTCCCTCTCTGGGCCTTAGTTTCCTTACCTATACAGTGAATGGATTACACAAAAAGGACAAACTGTACATGAAAAAAAATGGAAAATTTTGAGCACGTCAAAGTGAAAAATATTGGTATGACAAGAAACCATAGGAAACAATTAAAAGACAAAGTTATGGACCAGGACAGCAGTTAGCAAACCAGACTCAAATCCGGCCCACCACTTGCTTTTGTAAATAAGGTTTTATTGGAATACATCCACTCCCATTCATTTATGTTTTGTCTGGCTGCTTTTGCACTACAATAGCAGAGTTGCACAGTTGCAACAGAGACAGTATGGCCCGCAAAGCAGAACATATTTACTGTCTGGTCTTTTACAGAAAAAAGTTTGCCAACCAGTGAACAAGGAAATTTTTTTTTGTTTTTAGTGAAAGCTTCATTATTTATTTATTTTTGGCTGCGTTGGGTCTTCGTTTCTGTGCGAGGGCTTTCTCTAGTTGCGGCGAGCGGGGGCCACTCTTCATCGCTGTGGGCGGGCCTCTCACTGTCGCGGCCTCTCGTTGCGGAGCACAGGCTCCAGACGCGCAGGCTCAGTAGTTGTGGCTCACGGGCCTAGTTGCTCCGCGGCATGTGGGATCCTCCCAGACCAGGGCTCGAACCTGTGTCCCCTGCATTAGCAGGTGGATTCTTAACCACTACGCCACCGGGGAAGCCCGAACAAGGAGATTTTTATAACATATGTAAACAGCAACAAATTAAGACCTGCCTATGTGATATGATAGATGTGTCCTGTGAGCAGTATCTTCGGTGGCTGTCACCCCCAACTTGCCTTCATTGGCTCACATGTTGGCTGGCTGATTTTCAAGGGGCAGCAGTAAGGAGGGGGCTCCTCCTAGGTACCCCCCCAGGAGGAGTACCTGGGACCATCAGCTCCCTGCTCATGCCGTTCTAGTCAATTTAACTTAATCCTGGGAGTCACCACTGAGGAGTGGCTGTGTCCTTGGCAGCTGGGCAGGAGGGAAGCGAAGTAAGCCTGGCTTTGTGGGCTCACACCTAGGTTTGAATCCCAGCTCCACTAATTATCAACCAAATAACATCTGAGCCTCAGTGTCCACACTTACGAAATAAATGATGAGCGTTGTAACCCAACTGCTGACTACTCATCTGGTGAGATTGACTTTTTTTTTTAATCCAGAAAAAAAACATGCGTAGAATGTGGTATACTGATGAAATACTTTTGAAATAGCCCTGGAAATTGGGGATGGGTGAAAGGCGCTGAGGAAGGCACATAGGAATCTGTGGATCCTGCCAGTGGTGGGCAGTAAAACTCTTTGGCCATCTCCCATCCTAACCTCTCTGGTTCCCACGTTTCTCCTCTGGTCATGCAGAGTGACTTCCCCTGCTGCCTGCGGATTGGCCGACCCCAGGCGGGGAGTGCTGCAGGAAGGGGGACAAAAGCCCCAAGAGTGGGCTCTTGTCTAATTCTTGGAAATGAACTGTCCAAGGAGCAAAAGATTTTATTGGGAAGGGGCGTCTGGGAAGAGAGCGGCAGGGTAAGGGAACCCAGGAGAACCGCTCAGCTACGTGGTTCACAGTCTCAGGTTTTATGGTGATGGGGTTAGTTTCTGGGTTGTCTCTGGCCAGTTATCTTGTTTGTGCCCATATTTGGTCTGACTCAGCATCCTTCCTGGTGGCGCACGCATCTCTCAGCCAAGATGGATTCCAGTGCAACAGGTTCTGGAATGTTGGCAGGACAATATTATGGGCTAGCGTCTCCTCCCTCCTTCTGGCCCCTCCTGAGTTCTCCTGGTTAGTTTTTGGTGGCGGCACCCTGTTCCTTATTGGGACCTCCTGTTGTGAGACAACGCAGGTAAGTGGTTTTCATCTTGCCTGACCAAGGCGGGCTGTTTCAGTCATCAGTTCCCTAACAGGAGGGTGGGGGGATTCTACTCCTGCCCCAAAGATGGCTTATGGAAGCTTCTTCTCCACCAAGTGGGGCGCTCTCTTGGCCATTCCCATGGTCACATTACAAAGGTATTCGTCTGCCAGTCTTGGTCTGAGCAGCTCTGTGTCCACACAGTGCCCAGGTCTGACCACACACAGCTCCTTTGGCCCCGGTGGCAGGACTGCCCTTCCCACTGAATCAGTGACACAGGAGGACCACATTCGCAGAATGAGGAAGGTGAGACCTTCAATCCAGGGGGACTCAGGGCAGGAACTGCACTTACTACTGGGCGTCAGGAGTGCCATGCCGTGTGCTATATTAGATCTCCCTTAATCCCTTAATCCACATGTCCACCCCAGGGAGCACACTGTTCTCTTTATACTGGCTATAAATATGTCAGAGAGACCCTCTTTGGGGAGGAGAAGGTCCAAAATACAGAGGCAGAGAGCGCAGGTAGAGATCTGGCCTGGAGACTATCGACTGAAAAAAATGCACAACCTAGGGCTTCCCTGGTGGCGCAGTGGTTGAGGGTCCACCTGCCGATGCAGGGGACACGGGTTCGTGCCCCGGTCTGGGAGGATCCCACGTGCCGCGGAGCGGCTCGGCCCGTGAGCCATGGCCGCCGAGCCTGCGCGTCCGGAGCCTGTGCTCCGCAACGGGAGAGGCCACAACAGTGAGAGGCCCGCGTAACGCAAAAAAAAAAAAAGCACAACCTAACAGTCGAGAGTAATGTTTTATTTGGCGGACAAAACTGAGGACTTAAGCCCAGGATGCAGCTCAGATAGCTCTAAGGGCTGCTCAGAAGAGGCAAAGGAGGAGCCAGGATATATAGGAGTTTTTGCAACAAAGACCAGGTATCAAAAGATTACTGTTAATTAAAGAAAACCAGACATCTCAAATTAATGAATTTAGCGCTTTACTATGTAAGGGAAGATGCGAAAGTCTGGGCTCATTGAAATCATTCCTTTGATATGCACCTCAGCTATCTGGGGCCAGTATCCTGTGCTTTCTCATCTGAGTGTCCTCAGGGTATACCATTGGCGGGCAACCTTCTTCTATCCTGAGTTCCCTCAGGGCTTACCGTGGAGGCAGCTGTAGTGGCTGATGGCTCATGGCTGTAACATCCTTCGTTTACTGATATGGCAGGCAACATTTTTTCATTGACGAGACATAAGCTTACCCACGTGGGTCTGTTACACAGTAGTCTAGGGGAAAGACTGGCGAGAAGGAAGGTGAGTCCTATTTTCAAATAAAGGTGTTTTCTACTCCCAGTGAGAACCAAGGAGGAAGGAGCAGCTGTACGTGCCTCCTGGAGGGGCCTTAAGCTGGAAGGCACGTAGATGCTACAGCCCACAGCCTCGGGTGTCAGACAAGCCTGAGCTTGGACCCTCACTCACTGTGTACCCTCTCTTGGCCTCAGCTTTCTCATCTGTATAATGGGATGACAGTAGCAGCTACCTCCTACTTTGTCTGGATTCATTGAAGTCACGTGTGCACAGTGTTAGAACAAGGCCTGATGCACAGGGAGCGCACAGCACCTGGCAGCCGCTGTCATCAAATGATTCTGGGTCCCCTCTGGGGATGCAGCCCCTGCTTCTCCCCTTCCATGGTTTGGGTTTAATGTCTCTGTGCCCTTTCTTCTCTGCTGTTTCTCTTGCTGTTTCTCATTTTATCCTCTCTGTGAGGCTCTTCTGCAAAGGCTTCTTCTCTTTCTCTTCTTCTCTCCCTCTTGCTATGTTCTGCTCTGTCTATCCCTCTCTTAGGGCCTCTGTCCCTCTAGGATGCCTGATGCCCCCTGAGTGGGAGCAGGCATCCTCCAGGCCCACTTCTCCTGCTTCCTCTGGACCCTGTGGCCCCTTTCTTGCTCACGGAGGATTTCCCACAGGCTAAGCTGGGGGAGGCACCAGCCCTCGGTGGTCAGAACAGACAAGTGGGGCCAGTTTGCAGCACTTGTGCTCCCATCGCCTCCTCTCCCTGAGGAAAGCCAAGAATACTGCAGGCATCCCTGCTTCAAGTTTGTGGGCTGATACAGACGTGGGATGGGAATGACAAATTGTCCAGACATTCAGCTTCTGGGTCAGCTCAAACGCCAAAAGTTGTTCCTACAGTGAAAGCTTCATCAGAGAAATGTTGAAAAACTGAAGGCCAGATTCTGCAACCCAACAAACCAGCCTTCCTATCCTGTGTGGGATTCAGGACCAACTTCTGCCATCTGAATATCAAAAGGAGGAGAGAAATACAATCTGTAAGCTGCCTATCCATGCACCATGTGCTTATAATGATATCGTGTGAAAAACATGCAGAGGAAAAGGAGGTGGAAGTGATGTCGCCACTTGATATGCACCACAAGCCCCCTAATTTTGCATTAGCTGCTTCCTGAAAATTAAAACATCACATTCCCAGACGCACTGATGTGCGTTACTCTACTGGAAACAGGCTTGCCTGGTGCAGGGGTGTGTCTGATGGAAGCAAGATGAAGGTCCTTGGAAAAGATGGCCTTTGGAAGATTGCATGGCCAGGCCTCTTTAGCAAGGAGCTGGTCCCTGAGCTCAGCACAGATCCATGGGCCAGAAGGAGGGCAAACCCCCTCCCTCTGTGTCAGTGAGTGGCTGCAGAACCAGCGTACAGTCTGTAATTTTGTGTGAATGTGCAGTTTGGGAGACAAATTATTGCATTTGCTCCCTAGGAATGAGGAGTCATCTGGGATTGAAATAAACACACCCTATGTCTGCATTTGGCTAAAGGGTCTTAGGAGGCTGCAAGAGAAGCAGAGGAGCACTCCTGAGGGCTGAATTGACTTCTCAGCCTCCAGGCCTGGAGCCTGATCCCAGTGTAGGAGGCAGCACTGGGTCTGGGTAATTGACATTGGTCCTACTTTATCATTATCTCATTAATCCTCAGGGGTGTTCAGTGCTCAGCCCAGGACATGCTCCAAGCCCAGTGCAAGTAGGTATCCTGCCATGTTTCTTGTGTTCAGTCTACCAGAAAAGTCCTACTAGCCCCCAGGTGCTCAGCTCTCTCCAGAGCCCTGGTGACCTTCCCAGCACATCTTCCAGAGCAGAGAAGCATGAATCTCTGCCCTACCCAAGGTCCCTTCACCCTGGAATCTGCAGGGATCTCGGCTCTGACGACAGAGCTTGGATATCAGCCCACTTGGGCTCTGGTCATCGTTCTGCAGACTAATTGAGTGAACTGTCAGCAGAGGACTTACCCTCTCTGAGCCTGTGTCCCTCACCTTTTCAAGAGGGGTGATAATAGTTCCAACTTGATGGGCTTGTGGTTGAGAGTTAAGATAAGGCTTGTAAAGGCTTAGCATTGGGCTGGGCTCAGTAGACGGCTGTGAATTACACTGCTTCACCGGAGGTCACAGCTGGCCACTGGATGATTCCTCTAAAGACGGAGTATTTCTAAGACAGACTTGGGTAAAAATCTGCCTCTGCCTTCCCTGCACAGGCCTCTGTGCACACTGTTCTCTGGAAGCTTTAGAAACAACAGGTCCTTTAAATGATGAGAATAGACTGAGCACAGAGGAGGGAGGGAGGGGACCCTCAGTTCTTGTAGCCAAGAGAACCAGGAGAAAGTCAAGGCCTTGACTGTAGCCCTCACAGTCTCCAGAGAGAGAGACTAAAGTGCTAATGATACCAGCAAAGGTGACATTAGCCAGGGCCCCTGCCCCAGCCCCCAGTGGCAGCCTGTGGTGAATAAAACAGGGGTTGTGGGTCACCATGTGGCAGTTCAAGTTCCTCTCCTTCTCATATGTGGTGAGGTTTCCACTGGAACCTTCTTCCTTCAAGGCTCCCCCCTCAGTGATGGTCCAATCAGGAAAACGGAAATTGAAACTACACTAATTTTTTTCTTTTCTTTTTTGCTGAGGATATAATATTTATGTTTAATAAATTTTTTTATTAAACATAAACATATTTATGTTTAATACTACTGCTTGCTTTAACATCTTTTTGTCTGATATTAGTATTGCCACATCAGCTTTCTTTATTGTTTACACAGTATATCTCTTTCCATCCTTTTCCTTTCATCTTTATGTAACATCATTGTATTTAAAATATGTCTCTTGAAAGCAACATATAGTTAAGCGTCGTTTGCTTGTTTTTGAAACTACATTAATTTTTAAATTTTTATTGGGGTATAATTGACTTACAATGCTATGTTGGTTTCAGGTGTACAGCAAAGTGAATCTGTTATACAAATACATATATTCACTCTTTTTTAGATTCTTTTCCCATATAGGCCATTACAGAGTATTGAGTAGAGTTCCCTGTGGTATACAATAGGTCCTTATTAGTTATGTTTTTTTTGTTTTTTTTTTTTTTTTGCGGTACGCGGGCCTCTCACTGTTGTGGCCTCTCCCGTTGCGGAGCACAGGCTCCGGAGGCGCGGGCTCAGCGGCCATGGCTCACGGGCCCAGCCGCTCCACAACATGTGGGATCTTCCCGGACCGGGGCACGAACCCGTGTCCCCTGCATCGGCAGGCGGATTCTCAACCACTGCACCACCAGGGAAGCCCAGTTATCTATTTTATATATAGTAGTGTATATGTGTCAATCCCAATCTCCCAATTTATCCCTCCCCCACCCCTTCCCCCCCAGTAACCATAAGTTTATTTTCTACATCTGTAACTCTATTTCGGTTTTTGTAGATAAGGTCATTTGTAGCCTTTTTTTAGATTCCACATACAAGCAATATCACATGATATTTGTCTTTCTCTGTCTGACTTACTTCACTCAGTATGAGAATCTCTAGGTCCTTTCATGTTGCTGCAAATGGCATTATTTTGTTCTTTTTTATGGCTGAGTAATATTCTATTGTATATATGTACCACATCTTCTTTACCCATTCCTCTGTTGATAAGGTTGCTTCCATGTCCTGCTATTGTGAATAGAAACTACACTAATTTTTTAAGAGAGGATTTAAATAAGAGAATTGGTGAAAGAGCAAAAAGGAAATGTTGAGGATACCCAGAGATGAATAACTAGAAGAAGCAGCACCCCCTCCCAGGGATGGGGGCAGAAAAAGGTGGTATTATTAAACCCTGGAAGGCCAGAAGAAGACCCCAGTTTCTGGAAGGGGTGCTGCATGCAGCTGGTGTCAGACATCTGAGGAAGAGTGCTGCACGTTTGGTGCTGGGACACCTGAGGAAGAGATACCCCAGGGCTTGTCCCCAGAGCTCTGCGGGCAGAGCTTGGCTTGGGGATGCTCAGTTCATGAGGAAAGCTGTGGAATTGTACTCTGACTGCAATGTGCACACAGCTGGGCCGCTGCCTGGGCCTTGGAGGAAGCATGGCAAAGCTTGTGCAGGGAGCACCACGGACGCTGCTGGAGGGTGGGGCTGAAGCTAACCACTGCTGCTGGTGCCACAAATATAGGAGCAGAAAGCAAGGAGGAAGTCTCTTCTCTTCCTACCTTTCACTCCTGCCAGGGCCTGCCATTGGCAGAACCTAACTGGAAGCCAGCTGGCAGGGAGTCTGGCAAACATGGTTGGCTGGCTCTCAGTGCAAGCATTTCCAAGCAGAGTATGGAGGGTGGATTTGGTGCTGATCAGCAATAAGTAAATAATTAACACACACACACACACACACACACACACACACACACACACACACACACACACACACACACACACACACACACACACCCTGGGGTGCACTGTCTAATTTCACCCTCCTGGTGTTCCTATATAGATTGTAAAGAGTTTTATTCCCAAGGTAGAAAGACAAAACCAAAGACCAGAGAAGTTCAGTGATTTGCCCAAGTCAGTCAGTCACCAAATAGTCCTTGAATGCCTACTGTGTGCCAGGCATTGTTCTAGCTTTAGGACCACAACGGTGAACAAAACAGAGCTTGTTTCAGTAAGGACACTTGTATTATAACTGGGGGAGTGGAGACAATGGGATGAGGAGATAATCAAAGCACACATATAGACAGGTAAATACATCAATACTCTCACGTACCCAAAGCAAATAGGTGTTATGGGAGGTTAGAAGAGGTCCAGGCTTCAGGGGACAGATATGTCCTAAATACCAAGAACCCAAGTGAATGGCCAGTGGCCATTCTGAGTCACCCTCCACATCTGTGAACTGAGAGCTTTGCTCTCAGGTGTGGAAAGGTTCTTCATCAAAGCACATTCTGCAGAGCAGCAGATCAGGGGGCATCTCATCATGATGAAGCTGGATGAGGTAAGCAAAGGCCTTGAGCCCTCAGTGGCAAGGCCAGAGCTGCTCTCAGGAACTGTTAGTTGCCCCCTCTCGTGAGGAGAGTGGCCCAGTCCACGGCTCAGGAACAGAGCAGCGCCGACCTGTAAAGAGTGTCAGCGTCATAAAAAGGTGGACTGCTCTGGATGGTGCGAGTAGGATAAAGGCACACAGGGTCTAAACCATCTCCAGGATTCTAAGGAGAAGCCCCTGGCCTGGCCTCCCTCCCACTCTTTCTCATTCTCCGTGGGTCCTTCTGTAAAATGCAGCTGCTTCAGATCGGCTCAGGCCAGGAAAGCCATTGGACCATCAGCTCCCGAGGGGAGGGTTCTTTTTGCTTTCCTTAAATGTGGACCAGCCACCTCGCCCATCATATTCAGTGGGCACTGCATGAAGACTGTTTGAATGGCTGATCAGAGCTGTTTCCTTGTGGAATGAGGTTTTGGGAGGGTGTCATTTCTCCATAAGACAGAACATGAGGTTTAAAACCAGGGCGAGGGATTCAGGATAGGTCTAAGAAAGGAAGTACTGAGCACAGAGGGCCCCGGCTGCTCTCCTGACAGGGTCTGGGGTGGGGGTAGGGGCCAGATGGGGTGGTCCGACTCCACGGGTGATTCACTGGGGCCTCTCTGGTGTCAGAGGAATGGGCTATATGATCCAGGCCCCATTCCATCCCTAGGATGGAATGCATTCTAGGGTGCCTACAGCTACAGACCCCTGAGAGCTCCTCCCTACCTGGGGGACAGGGCGTGGCTCTTCTCCCCACCCGCACATGCCCTGCAGGCAGAGGGCTCAGACAGTACAGACATAAATCACCTTGGCAGAGTTATTTTTGTCTTCAGATTCAGCATCTCAGTGCTCTGTCCAAGATGGAACTTGGGACTGGGAAGTGGGGATAGGGATGCCTGGTGTCCAGGAGGGAAGCACAGAGGGAGAGAGGGCTGGTGTAGTCAGCAGGGTCAGGGGTTATGCGTGTGCAGCTGGTACACAGGCACTGAGCAGGGACATCTTGTCTTCTGAGCATGTGTGTGTGTCTGTGTGTACACGTGCATGACCTCTAAACAAGAGTGAAATATATGGCTACGTGGCAGTCTTGCTGTATTTCCCAGTATTTGTCTATTTCTAGGGTACTGGTTCTCAAATAGAGGTGAAGTTTGGGGCAGAGGGTGGGCTGCATAGACATTTTAATTTCATTTTTTTAAGTATATAATTCAGTGCCATTAATTACATGTACAAGATTGTGTGACCATCACCATCATCCATTTCCAAAACTTTTTCATGATTACAAACAGAAACTCGGTAACCGTTAAGCAATAACTCCCATTCACCAGTCCCCAAACCTCTCATAGCGTCTAATGTACTTTTTGTCTGTATAAATTTGCTTATACTAGATAAGTGGATCTTATAAGTGGAATCATATAATATCTGTCCTTTTGTACCTGGCTAATTTCACTTAGCATAATGTCTTCACGATTCAGCCATGTTTTAGAAGGAGTCAGAACTTCATTCCTTTTAATGATTGAATAATATTCCATTTTATGTATATACCACATTCTGTTTATCCGTTAATCTGTTGATTGACATTTGGGTTGTTTCCACCCTTTGGCTATGGTGAATAATACTGCTTTTGAGCGCTGGGGTACAAGTATCTGTTCAAGTGCCTGCTTTCAATGCTTCTAGGTATATATCTAGGAGTGGAATTGCTGGAATACATAGTAATTCTGCGTTAGCTTTTTGAGGAACTGCCAAACGGTTTTCCATAGAGACTGCAGCATTTTATATTGCTGCCAGCAATGTATGAGAGCTCCAATTTCTCCACACCCTGTCAAAATTAGTTATTTTCTGTTTTTGTATTAAAAACCATCCTAAAGGGTGTGAAGTAGTATATCATTATGGTTTTGATTTGCATTTCCTATGACATGTATTGTTGAGTATCTTTTCATGTGCTTTTGGCCATTTGTATGTTTTCTTTGAGAAATGTCTCTTCAAGTAATTTGCCTATTTTTTAGTTGGATGGCATGTATTTTGTTGAGTTGTAGGAGTTCTTTATATATTTCTGGTTATGAAATCCTTATCAGATGTTTTCTCCCATTCTGTGGGTTGTCTTTTCACTCTCTTGATTGTATCCTTTGATGCACAAAAGTATTTAATTTTGATGAAGTCTAGTCTACCTATTTTTCTTCTATTCCATATGCTTTCAGTTTCATAGCTAAGAAATCATTGCCAAATCAATATTACAAACATTTCTCCATATGTTTTCTTCCAACATAAAATTCAGTTTTATGGTTTTACCTCTTACATTTAGATCTTTGATCCTCTGTGAGTTAATTTTTGTATTCAGTGTAAGGAAAGGGTCCAATTTTGTTCTTTTGCATATGGATATCCAGGTCTCCCAGTATCATATGATGAAAAGACTGTCCTTCCTTGGAACTTTTGTCAAAAATAATTAACTATATAGGTGAGGGTTTATTTCTGGATTCTCTATTCCATTCACTGTTCTGTAAGTCTGTCCTATGCCAGTAACACTCTATTTTTATTACTGTAGCACTGTAGTAAGATTTTATATCAGGAAGTATGAGATAGCCAACTTTGTTCTCCTTTTTCAAGATAGTTTTGTCTATTCAAAATCCGTTGAGAATATATATGAATTTTAGGATGTATTATTTTATGTGTGTAACAATGCCATTGGGATTGTACTGAATCTATAGATTGCATTGACCAGAATTGTCATATTTTTTTAATTAAAGTATAATTGACATACAACATTCCATTAGTTTCAGCTGTACAACATAATGATTTGACATTAGTATACATTGTGCAGTGATCACCACAATAAGTCTAGTTACCATCTGTCACCATAGAAAGTTACAGAATTTTTTTGGTGTGTGTGATGAGAGCAACTTTAATATTTGCAATACAGTATTATTGATTGTAGTCACCATGCTGCACATTATATCCCCATGACTGATTTATTTTATAACTAAAAATTTGTATCTCTTGATCCCCTTAACCTGTTTCACCCACTCCCCGATAACCTCCCCTTGGCAACTACCAATCTGTTCTCTGTATCTATGAGGTTTTTTTTTTTTTTTTTTTGCGGTACGCAGGCCTCTCACTGTTGTGGCCTCTCCCGTTGCGGAGCACAGGCTCTAGACGTGCAGGCTCAGCGGCCATGGCTCATGGGCCTAGCCGCTCCGTGGCATGTGGGATCTTCCCGGACCGGGGCACGAACCCGTGTCCCCTGCATCGGCAGGCAGACTCTCAACCACTGCGCCACCAGGGAAGCCCCTATCTATGAGTTTTATTTTGTTTGTTCATTTGTTTTGTTTTTTAGATTCCACATATAAGTGAATTCATAAAGTATTTGTTTTCCTCTGTCTGATTTATTTCATTTAGCATAATACCCTCAAGGTCCATCCATGTTGTCAAAAATGGTAATATTTCATTCTTTTTTATGGCTGAGTAGTATTCCAGTTTGTGTGTATGTGTGTGTGTGTGTGTGTGTGTGTGTGTGTATCCTGCACCTTCTTTATCCATTCATCCATCAATGGGCACTTAGTCTGCTTCCATGTCTTGGCTATTGTAAATAATGCTGCTACAAACATTGGAAGTGTATATATCTTTTCAAACAAGTTTTTTCATTTTCTTTGGCTAAATATCCAGAAGTGGAATTCCTAGGTCATATGGTAGTTCTATTTTTAAATTTTTGAGGAACCTCCATATTGTTTCCATAGTGACTGCACTAATTTACATTCCCACCAACAGCACAGGGTTCCCTTTTCTCCACATCATCGCTAACACTTGTTATTTCTTGTCCTTTTGATAATAGCCATTCTGACAGGTGTGAGATGCTAGCTCATTGCGGTTTTGATTTGCATTTCTCTGATGATTAGTGATGTTGAAGATCTTTTCATGTGCCTGATGGCCATCTGTATGTCTTCTTTGGAAAAATGTCTATTCAGGTCCTCTGCCTACTTTTTAATTGGATTGTTTGCTTTGTTGTTATTGAGCTGTATGAGTTCTTTATATGTTTTGGGTGTTAACTCCTTTGTGGATATATGATTTGCAAATATGTTCTCCAATGCAGTAGGTTTCCTTTTTATTTTGTTGATCTTTTCCTTTGCTGTGCATAAGCTTTTTAGTTTGATGTAGTCCCATTTGTTTATTTTTGCTTTTGTGGCCATTGCCTGTGGAGTCAGATTCAAAAAAATATCACCAAGTGTGATGTCAAGGAGCTTACCACCTATGTTTTCTTCTAGGAATTTTATGGTTTCTGGTCTTACATTCAAGTCTTTAATTCATTTTGAGTTAATTTTTGTGTATGATGTAAGACAATGGTCCAGTTTCATTCTTTTGCATGTAGCTGTCCAATTTTCCCAACACCAGTTATTGAAGAGGATATCCTTCTCCATTTTTGCCTCTTTTGTCATAAATTAGTTAGCCATATATATGTGTGAGTTTATTTCTGGGCTTTCTATTCTGTTCCATTGATCTATGTGTCTCTTTTTATTCGAATACCATACTGTTTTGATTACTGTAGCTTTGTAATATAGTTTGAAGTCTGGAAACGTGATGCTTCCAGATTATAGTTCTTTCTCAAGATTGCTTTGGTTATTTGGGATCTTCAGTAGTTCCATATAAATTTTAAGACTTTTTGTTCCATTTCTGTGAAAAATGCCATTGGAATTTTGGTTGGGATTACATTGATTCTGTAGATTGCTTTGGGTAATATGGGCATTTTTACAATATTATTTCTTCCAATGCATGAGCATGGTATATCTTTCTATTTTTTTGTCTTCTTCAATTTCTTTCATTAATATCTTATAGTTTTCAGTGTACAGATCTTTCATCTTCTTAAATTTATTCCTAGGTACTTTATTTTTTTTACAGTTGTAAATGAGATTGTTTTCTTAATTTTAGTTTATGACAGTTCATTATTAGTGTATAAAAATGCGACAGATTTTTATATGTTGATTTTGTACCCTGAAACTTAACTGAATTCATTTATTAGTTCTAACAGTTTTTTTTGGTGGATTCTTTAGGGTTTTCTATATATAAAATCATGTTATCCACAAACAAATAGTGACAGTTTTGCCTCTTCCTTTCCAATTTGGATGCCTTTTATTTCTTTTTCCTGCCTAATTGCTCTGGCTAGGACTTCCAATTCCATGTTGAATAAAAATGGCAAAAATGGGCATCCTTGTCTTCTTTCCAA
Organism: Physeter macrocephalus; assembly: GCF_002837175.3. NCBI lineage: Eukaryota > Metazoa > Chordata > Mammalia > Artiodactyla > Physeteridae > Physeter > Physeter macrocephalus. Next base: position 35,002,541 of record NC_041217.1, read on the forward strand.
TCTTAAGGGAAAACCTTCCAGCTTTTTACATTTGAGTAGGATGTTCGCTGTGGGTTTATCATATATGGACTTTATTATGTTGAGGTACATTCCATGTATAACCACTTTGTTCAGAGTTTTATCATAAATGGATATTGAATTTTTCCAAATTCTTTTTCTGCATCTATTGAGACGAGCCTATGATTTTTATTCTTCATTTTGTTAATGTGGTGTATCACATTGATTGTTGTTAATATTGAACCATTCTTGCATCCCTAGAATAAATCCCACTTGATCATGGTGTCTGATCCTTTTAATGTGTTGTTGAATTCAGTTTGCTAATATTTTGTTGAGGATTTTTGCACCTATGTTTATCAGGGATTTTGGCCTGTAATTTCCCTTTTGTGTGGTGTCCTTCTCTGGTTTTGGTATCAGTGTAATGCTGGCCCAGTAAAACTTTTCAGAAGAGTTTGAGAAGGATAGGTATTTAATCTTCTTTGAGTGTTTGTAGAATTCACCTGTAAAGCCATCTGGTTCTGGACTTCGGTTTGCTGGCAGTTTTTTTTTTTTTTTAATTACTGATTCAATCTCCTTACTAATAATTGGTCTATTCAGATTATATTTCTTCATGATTCAGTCTTGGAAGATTGTATGTGTCTAAGAATTTATCCATTTCTCATAGACATCTATTTTTTAAAAGATCCTCAGGTGATTCTGGCCCTCTTCCCGGATGATAACCACTGCTGGGACAGGGGAGGTGGGTGACTCTAGGCTTCCTCCCACAAGGTATTGCCAAAGTGAAGGAGCTCTGAGTTACACAGTTGGGCCATGTGCTTCAAGGATGGAGCTTTTGATGAGAAGTGGGGAGAGGTTAAAAGCTCTTCAGTCTCTAAGAGGTACCATTTAGGACTGGTCTCCCCAAGTTTTCTTCTGCTCTAATGATTTCTTCTGAGAATGGGGCCACTGTGACCCTTCCCCCTGAAAGGCTAGTGGGGTGAGTGGGGGCCCCTGGGAGTGGAGGCATGGACAGGCAGGCTACTAAAACTGCCTTTGATAGGACTAAATGTAGCCTCATGGCTTACGGATGGTTTCATCCGGCTTCCTAGGGTGGGAGACAACAGAGTAATTGGTAGCGTGTGTTTCTTGGAGATGTCCACAGTGCTGCAAATGCCCCTTGGGAACCTGGTGTAGGTGAGGCCACAGGTTGAGATTCGGAGTTGTCAGATCATGTCCATTTCTCTTATACCATGACCTGGCATGCCTGTCTAGAAGCAAGCCATGTTTCATTTCATCTGCCCTTTCCTCTGCTTCCCTGGGTCACTCCCTGCATACCTGTCATTAGCTAGAGTCACAGCTTTCTACCTGGTCTCCCTCCCTTCAATTGTCCAAACACCCCACCCCCCTTACCCAGTCATTTCTTAAACCTTGCTGCCCTTTGTGCTTTGCACAAAGAGAAATGTTCTTGTGGCCCCTGGGGCAAAGGTCAGAGATGCCTCCCCTGCTGGGAGGTTACAGGGGAATAATTGAGATGTAGCTCTGATGTAGCTCGTGTGTACAGCAGTCTACCTTGCACCAGCGCTGCCTGAGAGCCAAAGCAAGCATTAGCGTCTTCAGCTTGCAAAGGAAAATAAGGCTCAGAGAGGAAAGTTTCTCAGCTAGCTGTGGCTGGGGTATGACTCAGACATGGTTAGCTGGCTCTACATACAGTGCTGGAAGAGGATTTTGTGAGAAAACAGAACGCTGACTCAAGCTCTGCCCTCCTCCATTTCTGATGGTGTTTGCAGGGAAGGCTGCTTGAGCCCTTGGGTGGGCTCACCTTGCTACGTGGCCCAGGCTGCTCCCTCCTGTGCACCCCTCCCGAGTGCAGCCCTGACTCTCGGTGGTCATTGTGGGACCAGGCGTGACTCTAGAGCTGGGGTATGGTGCCCACACTTTAGCAGGGACAGGGAGACCTCTGTCCTGGCCTAGGAAGGCAGTGGAGCTACTGGGGCAGAGACCCCCCTGTAACGCAGTGCTGCACGGGCAGAGAATGCAAGTGTGAGAATGGAGGAGACCCCCTCTAGTCACCCCTCTTACACATGCACCCCATATTCCAAAGGGAAGGGGACTAGGCCTCAAAAGGAAAAGCTCAGGGAGCAAATAACCCTCTCCCTTATCATTAAGAGTCCTCCACCTCCGGTGAGCCTGTCTCCAGACCACTCTTCCTACTCCCCACACCCACCCAGGCGCTCTTGTTCCGGCACGGCCCCGTGGGGAATGCAAGATTCCTCCCAACTGGGCTCCCAGTTCCTCCCCACCCCATCCGCATCACTGAAACACCCCCCCAGGGACAGGGGCAAACGGGACTAGCTCTCCAGACGGGTCCCATCGCTTCCTTCAGGGCTGCTCTGCTGAGAGCTCGCGAGAAGACACATGTACCCGAGTGCACATCAGGGAGAGAACTGGTCCTCACTCTGGGATTCTCCCACACCACCTCTCACCTCTCCCCGTGAGGAGGATGGGAGACTTCACCGTATAGCCCAGGTGTGATGAATGTCTGGAGTTCAGATGTGAGTGGGACGGTAGTGGATACTTTCTCAAGGAGGGCAGAACCGGCAAGTTTCCTTGGCAGCTGAGCGGCTGCGCCCTGATGGAGCAGTGGGAAGGCACCCCACTTGGGGTCATGCATTTGATGGCTCTGAAAGTCAGCATCCTAATATGAGAAATGGGAATTTTAACAGTGCAACAGAAAATTATTTATTGGGAGAGTCAAACCCTAGAATAATCCAGTGAAATTGTTATAACCATCATGTTTCAAAACTAGACAATTGCTTGAATCGAATTATTTTCTCTAGTGCTTTGTGCATGGGACGGTATGATCTGCTGGCTGAAATGATGAGTGTCACAGCAGCCCAATCACATGCCACAGGGTGGCACAGATCACAAGGGACGGTGACGGTGATGTCAGAGCCAACTCTTCAGTAACATACAAGTTCTCAGAATTCTCAGTTTTTTGTCCATTTTGGTAGAAAGCAACAGTTTTTAAGAGTGGAATTACAACTATGCAAATATATGCTTTGTATCCGATTCTTTAATCCAGAAAAAAATTAAGAGAATGCAGACAACGAGAAGATGTTGGGTGTGGGAGGTGGATGGATCTTTCCTTAATTATTGTCCTCTTTGGGCGGTGAGAAGTACAAACTGCAGAGGTAATCCAGGGTACATCAGGTGCAGACTTGCCTGGGTGAATGACTTCCATATCCACTTCACTGGGTGGCTGTGAGGAGGGAGTCACAGATGTGTACAAAGGGCTTAGCCCAATATCTGGTCCTTTGTTGAATGCCTGGTTGGTGTTAGCCGCTATTCGTGTTGAAGGCTCAGCTGAGGAAGGGAGGAGAAGCACAGGGAACTATATTCAATATCTTGTAGTAACCTATAATGGAAAATTATATATATATGTATATATATACATCTGAATCACTCGGATGTAAGGTGGTGATGAAATGTCAACTTTCAGCGCTCGCCTGTCTCCTCCGACACCGGGCTCCCCTTGCTGCTGTTTTCAGGACAGACCCTTTTCCCTATTGTCCAGGCCGGAAGGCAAAAGGAATATTCAGAAGACTATGCCTAGGGTGGAGATAAACCTGGTCCCAACTTTCCAAAGCCACGATAAGCAGGATTGTGCAGGAGTATGAGGTTGAAGGGGGTGGAGGGCAATGAGCTGAACCCTCAGACAGGGAAGTATTTGGTGGGTTCGATTTCTGCAAGTCGCAGTTCATCTTCCACTTTTTAAAAATTATTATAGTTGATTTACAATATTGTGTTAGTTTCAGGTGCACAGCAAAGTGATTCAGATGTATATATATATTCATATATATATTCTTTTCCATTATAGGTTACTACAAGATATTGAATATAGTTCCCTGTGCTACACAGTAAATCCTTGTTGCTTATCTATTTTATGTATAGTAGTTTGTATCTGTTAATCCCATACTCCTAATTTCTCCCTCCCACTCTCTTTCCCCTTTAGTAACCAACCATAAGTTTGTTTTCTGTCTGTGAGTCTGTTTCTATTTTGTGTATAGATTCATTTGTATTATTTTTTAGATTCCACATGTAAGTGATATCATATAATATTTGTCTTTCTCTGACTTACTTCACTTAGTATGATATTCTCTAGATCCATCCATGTTACTGCAAATGGGAATATTTCATTCTTTTTAATGGAGTAATATTCCAGTGTGTGTGTGTGTGTGTGTGTGTGTGTGTGTATGCCACACCTTCTTAAACCAGTCATCTGTTGATGGGCACTTGGCTTGTTTCCATGTCTTGGCTAGTGTAAATAGTGCGGCTGTGAACACTGGGGTGCATGTATCTTTTTGAATTATGGTTTTCTCAGGGTATATGCCCAGGAGTGGGATTGCTGGATCATATGGTAGCTCTATTTTTAATTTTTTGAGGAACCTCCATACTGTTTTCCATAGTGGCTGCACCAATTTACATTCCCACCAAAAGTGTAGGAGGGTTCCCTTTTCTGCACACACTCTCCAGCATTTATAACTTGAAGACTTTTTGATGAAGTCATTCTGACAGGTGTGAGGTGATACCTCATTGTGGTTTTGATTTGCACTTCTCTGATAATTAATGATGTTGAGCATCTTTTCATGTGCCTGTTGGCCATCTGTCCTCTTTGGAGAAATGTCTGTTTAGGTCTTCTGCCCGTTTTTTGATGGATTGAGGGGTTTTTTCTTTTATTATTATAATGAGTTGTATGAGCTGTTTGTATTTTTTGGATATTAAGCACTTGTCAGTCACCTCGTTTGCAAATATTTTCTCCTATTCTGTAGGTTGTCTTTTCGTTTCGTTGATGGTCTCCTTTAATGGGAAAAGGTTTTAAGTTTGATTAGGTCCCATTTGTTTATTTTTGCTCTTATTTCTTTTGCCTTGGGAGACTTATCTAAGAAAATATTGCTACAGTTTATGTCCCAAGAATGTTTTGTCTATGTTCTCACTAGGAGTTTTATGATGTCATGTCTTATATTTAGGTCTTTAAACCATTTTGAGTTTATTTTTATGTATGGTGTTAGAGAACATTCTAATTTTATTGATTTACATGTAGCTGTCCAGCTTTCCCAGCACCACTTGCTGAAGAGCCTGTCTTTTCTCCATTGTATATTCTTGCCTCCTCTGTTGTAGATTAATTGACTGTAGGTGTGTGGGTTTGTTTCTGGGCTCTCTATTCTGTTCCGTTGATCTATATGTCTGTTTTTGTGCCCACACCACGATTACTGTAGCTTTGTAGCATTGTCTCAAGTCTGGAAGGGCCATGCCTCCAGCTTTGTTCTTTTTCCTCAGGATTGCTCTGACAATTCTGGGTCTTTTGTGGTTCCATATAAATTTTAGGATTATTTGTCCTAGTTCTGTGCGTCTTCCACTTTCTTAAGTTCTCCTGTGGAATCATAAGACAGCATAGTGTTAACTTGATTTCAAAGGTCATGATTAGCGCTTCCCTAGACAGGGGGGAGGTGTTGTTGAGGGAGTGTTGGAGGCTGAACGCTGGTCTACCTCTCTTAGCACTGGAGCAACTCTGATGGGGGAGGCGTGTCACCAGCTCCACATTTGGCCCCATTTCTTCCTGCCTGATTGGTGACTTGGCTCACACTGAGGAAAGACGGGTGGGAAGAGAGACTGCTCTGGCTGGGAGAGGTTGAAAGGTCTACGAGACGTCGATATAGCTGTGCTGTGTGTGGGAAAATTCAGGTTTAGAGCTGGGGCTGGAGTGAAAAGCAACATTACCTTGTGAATGTGAAGGGAGGGAGAGGTTTCTCACGAGTGTCACTTCACTGCATCACTGCAGCAAGGTTGGAAGTAGGACTTTTTGTTGAGAAGACAACTGAGGCTTAGAAAGATCAAGACATTTCTTCAGGGTCACAGCAGGGTGGGCATCTGTACCAGTCTTGTCAGCACCTCTGTTGGCTCTTAGCTGCATGAAGGTGAGGTGAGCATTGAAGCAGAAAGACCTCATGGAGCACAGAGAGCGAAGGGCAGGGCTTTGGGGGAGGACCACATTTAGGGGATGGGAGGAAGGAGAAGCCGTAAAGGAACCGAGTCCTAGGGCTGCCATTACAAATGATCTCCATCTGGGTGGCTTAAAACAACAGAAATTTATTCTCTCACAGTTGTGGAGGACAGAAGTCTGAAACCAAGTTGTCTGTAGGGTTGGCTCCTTCTGGAGGCTCTGAGAAAGAATCATTCCATGCCTCTCTCCTAGCTTTTGGTTGCTGTCAGCAATCCTTGGCATTTCTTGGCTTGCAGCTACAAAACTGCAGTATCTACCTCCATCTTCACATGACCTTTTGCTCTGTGTTTTGTTGTCTTCTCTTTTCTGTCTCTAAGAAGGACACTTATCTTTGGATTTAGGGCCCACCCTGATGCAGAATGATCTCACCTTAAGATTCTTACCTTGTTACATCTGCAAAGACCCTTATGCCAAGTAACATCACATTTTGAGGTTCGGGTGGACCTATCTTTTGGTGTCTGTAATTCAGTCTCCTACACTGAGGGAGCAAAAGCAAGGAAGAGAGTGGCAAATATGGCCCTAGTGAAAGGCCAGAGGCCAGTGACTCCCACACAGCAGTGCCATCTCTTCTCTGAGCAGCAAACAAGGGATGTATCTCCTTCACTTGGTGGCGTTGAGAAGGAGAGAGCCTCATTCCTCTTGGGTTTGAATCTTCCTGAAGACAGGAACAGGTGCATCTGTAGGAGTCTTTCAGACACAGGCCAGTCTGTCAACAAAAGACCTTGTTGATCCTCTCGTTCTCAGTGGGGGCCCTTACAAGAGTGAATGAGATGATGCCAGTCCTCATGGGATGTCACTAAGGGGTCATGGTCCCTAAGGGACAAGGTCATTCTTGATTAATGCCAGAAGAAAGTGCAGATGTTGCATGGTGGTGGGAGGGACTGGGCTGTGAGCCGCACTCTGAGAGCCACTGGACCAGGCCACTTGAGAGCAGAGGACCTCTAACCTCTAGATTCTTCATGGATAAAGTCCACTGGGACCTCTGCATTCCTGTTCCTCCTACCCGGTGCCGTGCCCTGAGGGTAACTGGTGACCTCACCACTGCCCAAAGAGGCAAGATCTTCCCAGTAACCAAAACACTCAGCTCATGTGTCTTACAGCTCCTCTTTCTTGCCTTGACCAATCAAAGCCTGACTCTCACGCTAAGTCAGACCCCCATCCTGATAAATTAAAGGACCACACTAATAGGTCCTAATGTACCTAGTGAGTCCTCTCCTTAAAAGCTCTGAGAGCCTCGGCTTCATGGCCTCTCCCCTCACCTTGGCCTAATCTCTCTGCTTCACAGTTCTGTCCCTGGATTCTTTAGAGAACTTGCTGATGGACTGGGAGTAAGAGAAACTAGTGGAGAGAGGTGGTGGGGCAGGGATGGAGGTTATCAACGTATGCGAGAGAAAATCACCCTTTTCCCTAAAACCAAGGCATTTTCCTAGGAGAATGGCTTAGAACATGGGCATGGATGGGAGCTCAGATGGCTGAGGTTTGAATCTTAGCTCCACGATCTGAGTATCCTTAGGTGGTCACCTACCCTTTCTAAGCTTGGTTTCTTCACTAAAAAAAATGAGGATAGGGCTTCCCTGGTGGCGCAGTGGTTGAGAGTCCGCCTGCCCATGCAGGGGACGCGGGTTCATGCCCCGGTCCGGGAAGATCCCACATGCCGCGGAGCGGCTGGGCCCGTGAGCCATGGCCGCTGAGCCTGCGTGTCCGGAGCCTGCGCTCCACAACGGGA
>NC_041217.1:35010397-35014633 GCF_002837175.3 Physeter macrocephalus
AACGGGAGAGGCCACAACAGTGAGAGGCCCGCGTACCACAAAAAAAAAAAAAAAAAAAAAGAGGATAATGAGTTTCCCCACCTGCTGGGGCTGCTATGAGGATGTCATGAGATAGCACACATTTAACAAAGTCAAAAATTTAACAAAGTCAGCCCCTCCCACTGGGACTACTACCACAAAGACATTTTCTCTGTTGGGTGGCCTTTCTGCCTTTGTCACTACATGTGCTTTTCCCTGTGTGAGCACCTTTGCCCAAGTCTTTCACCTTTTATTCCCAATTCCAGCTCATCCTTCTAGAATCATCTCAAGGGTCGTTCCCACAAAGAATGATACATAATACATTTACTCAGTAACTATTAAATGTCAGGTACTCTTCTTAAGAGTTTACTTATATTATCCAACCTTAGCCTCATGTTAGCCCTATGAAATCAATAGCTTTATCAGCTTTTACCGAGGAAGAAACTGAGGCTTGGGGACCACGATCCCAAGTCTGTCTGGGATCCAAAGCTCGTGCTCATGTTCCACGTGACTCCACTGACCCCTCCCTCCCCCTCCCCACTCCGGGCACATTTAGCACCTTGTGCTTCAGCATGTGCCCACACGGAGGACAGCAGAGTGGCAGTGATCTCACCAGTCATCAGCCCTGGGGTTCTGAGTCCCTGGTCAGCAGATCTGGCCTGGGCTGCCTGGGTCTGAATCACCTGGGAGCTTGTTGCAAATGCCAATTTCTGACCTTGCCACGGGAAATTCTCCCTCAGTAGATAACAACACCTCCTCCAGGTGGTTCTGATGGGCAGCTAGATTTGAGAACTGTTGTTCTGGTCCAGCCAAGCAAGGATATGACTTGCCCAAGGTCATATAGCAGCCAGTCAGCAGCAGAGTTGGGACCACTCTAAGCCTGTGTTCTTTCTACTGTTCTCTGTGTGTTTCAGATTTGGGCCATGTGTCTGAATTCAATTAAAACCAAAATAAATCCCTTTTGGTTTATCTATGGTTTTCTGTGATTCATACGTCAATCTCTATTTATGCAAACCACTGAGAATTGACATTATGTAAATCTTTTTACTCCCCAATCTAAGCTCTTTTAAGCAACTGGACTCCCGTTCTCTGTGCTGTCAGAACTTTAGGTGGTCCATTTCCCTCCCAGGGCTGTCTTTCCCCTACATGTGCTGCAGGGACCCTGTTGCTCAGTGACCCTGAGGGGACTCCTCCCCTTGGTCTGGTCTTAAAGGGGCTTAAGAGGGACTGGGCCCTCCTTAAATGCAACCCAGAAGAGGCAATCGATGGTCCTGACTCACCACAGCTTCCAGTGGGATTACTTTTTCAGACAAACTTGAAAATAACTGCTCAGGAAGCCCTTCAGTTTGAAGAGCTGGGTGTCAATTCAGTTCAGCTCAACAACTGTTTGTTAACGGCCTCCCAGGCTCTAGGCCATTGCTTGCTGAGCCTTCAGAGGAATGTGGAGATAGATGAGTGAGGCACAGCAGCCACCTCTGCCCTGGGGCATCCTCTGTCTCCCCATATATTGTCAGTCATAAGCTACTCAGCATTCAGCATGGGCCTCCCATGCCCAACACATCAGGCACCCCTGTGGGCTGGCAGGACTCTGGCTAGGGAGGATCCAGACCTATCCCATCAGTGGTGCCTGGACCAGTGTTAGCCTGTCTCTAGGGCTGGGCCTCCCCAGTGGGTGATTAGTGGGGGTCCCTGGTAACAACCTCTCCAGACAGACCCTGGCACCTCTCTGTTGATGTGGCCCCTGTCTATGGACTGCTGATGTGAAGAAAGGTGACGTCAAGGCAAGAGCACTGGCCAATACCCTGAAGTTCTGTTTCTGCTTAGCTGTGTGACCTTGAGCAGGCCACCCTACCAACTAAACCCCAGTCTCCTCCACTGTCAGATTATGGAGGAAGTCCTTGCACACCTCCCAGGAATTTTGGCTTAAATGAGATGATGCACTTGAGTATGTGGAATAAGCTATAAAACACAACACAAAGTACTGTATTATTAAAATCATTAATTGTTCATTCTCAAAGGGACTTTAGAGATGATCTCATCCAGTGGTTTTCATAATGATAGTTCAGGCCACAGAATCCTTTCCTGGGATGAAATCTTATATTGAAGCCCAATACATAACAGGAAAATGGAAAGAAAGAAAACCTGGCACAACTCTGCTGGGAGCTGAGGGAGGAGGTTGTCCCACTGGTGAGGGTGGGTGTGAAGGGGTGGCTTGCTCAGGGCCCAGCAGGGCTGAAATGAGCACTCCAGTCTTCCAATTCCTAGTCCAGGCTCTTCCCATTGACATTGGATTGTCTTCCACAGGAAGATCCAAGTTTACATAAAAGAAAAATTCAAGAGCAGTTGTCCTTAGATCTAAAATACTTGATCAAATGCCTGGTCACAGCTGCCTCTGGAGATGAAGACTCCATGACTAACTTCTCCAAAAAAATCAGCTGAAGCTAGTAAGCAGAGGCCTAGACCTCAGACTAGAAAAGCTGTTAGACCACATCAGCTCGGGTCCCCTTGGGGGAATGCTAATTTTACTTGCTGATTCTCAAAGGCAGGCTCAGGCATTTCTGCAGGGCAGAAAGATCTTCTCTAGTTTACTTGTCCATTGGATGAGCCAGCGATGTTCAGGTGGGGCTACCCCAGGCACACAAGATGACCTTTTAGGAAAAGCCAAGAAGCTTCAGAAGAGTCAGCACAGACCCAGACACCCACGTCCCCTCACCAGGAGAGCCCCAGCCCGTGAGTGCTGAACTGACCCCACTGATGATGTGGCCACAACATCTGAATATGCTGCCCAGGCAAGGCCCCTGGCCCCTGGTCCAGGATTCTGACCCCCATGAGGCATTTGGTTGAAGAGCCCAGTATTTCCATGTCATCAAGGAGGAGCTACTGTTTCCTGTCACAGATATCCACCATGGATGCATATTAAGCATTTGTAAGCCTACTGGTATACTTCATACTTCACTGTACAACCTCTTGGTATAAGAAGTTTTGGGTTGACTCCACAGTATCTGAAGAAGTACTTCCTTTTCTTTAGTCTTAAAACATCTCATTTCTGGTCTCAAGGGCCGCCTGACCTTTGATGTTGAGAGAGCTGTTAAGAGGACCCTGTGTGTTCTGAGTCTATCCCTTACTTTTATAACATTATGACCTCTGTGATTTCATCTTTCCAGGTTAAGACATTCTAACATTGATTTATTAGCTCATATTTATCTGTTTTTCATCCATTCACTTATTCATCCATTCTACAAATATTTATCGAGGACCCCCTAGGTGTCAGGTACTTTCTAAGTGCTGGAAATAATGAACAAAAGAGACAATCCCTGCTCTCTTAGGGTAGGTAATAAATTTTTAAAAAGTAAAAGACACAATGTGACATACAAAGTACAGTGCTAGACCTGCAGGGAGCCTTCAGAGGGGATAAGGTATGGACGTAAGTAACTGGTATCTTGTTTGGGAATTGTTGCTTGCAAGGAATAGAATCCCACCCAAACAAGCTCAAGTAAGAAGGGGGATATTGATAAGAATCAGATGTCCTTCAGAATAAAGGCAGGACCAGAACAATTGGCTCTAAATGCCCTCATCTCTTTGGGGTATATTCACATTGTCATATGTTCTCCCTTCCTCTCTCATTTTCTCATTCCTCCTCTCTGTCCCACCTTCCTTTTTTTTTCTTACTTTATTAATTTTTATTGATTATTATTAATAATGTATTATTGATGTGGGAGTTACACTCTTCTTTTTTTTAACCATTTTATTGGAGTATAATTGCTTTACAATGGTGTGTTAGTTTCTGCTTTACAACAAAGTGAATCAGTTATACATATACATATGTTCCCATATCTCTTCCCTCTTGTGTCTCCCTCCCTCCCACCCTCCCTATCCCACCCCTCTAGGTGGTCACAAACCACCTAGCTGATCTCCCTGTGCCATGCGGCTACTTCCCACTAGCTATCCACCCTAAGTTTGGTAGTGCACATATGTCCATGCCACGCTTTCATTTCGTCACAGCTTACCCTTCCCCCTCTGCATATCCTCAAGTCCATGCTCTAGTAGGTCTGTGATTTATTCCCATCCTACCCCTAGGATCTTCATGACATTTTTTTTCGTAGATTCCATATATATGTGTTAGCATACGGTATTTGTTTTTCTCTTTCTGACTTACTTCACTCTGTATGACAGACTCTAGGTCCATCCACCTCGCTACAAATAACTCAATTTCGTTTC
>NC_041217.1:35019061-35020741 GCF_002837175.3 Physeter macrocephalus
TCTGCTAAATTTGGGGTTCTTTTGTTCTTCTTTCTCTAATTGCTTTAGGTGCAAAGTTAGGTTGTTTATTCGAGATATTTCCTGTTTCTTAAGGTATGATTGTATTGCTATAAACTTCCCTCTTAGAACTGCTTTTGCTGTATCCCATAGGTTTTGGGTCGTCGTGTCTCCGTTGTCATTTCTTTCTAAGTATTTTTTGATTTCTTCAGTAATCACTTCGTTATTAAGTAGTGTATTGTTTAGCCTCCATGTGTTGGTATTTTTTACAGATCTTTTCCTGTAATTGATATCTGTAATTGATTTCCTGTAATTGATAGCATTGTGGTCGGAAAAGATACTTGATATGATTTCAATTTTCTTACATTTGCCAAGGCTAGATTTGTGACCCAAGATATGATCTATCCTAGAGAATGTTCCATAGCACTTAAGAAAAATGTGTATTCTGTTGTTTTTGGATGGAATGTCCTATAAATATCAATTAAGTCCATCTTGTGTAATGTATCATTTAAAGCTTGTGTTTCTTTATTTATTTTCATTTTGGATGATCTGTCCATTGGTGAAAGTGGGGTGTTTAAGCCCCCTACTATGATTGTGTTTCTGTCGATTTCCCCTTTTATGGCTGTTAGTATTTGCCTTATGTATTGAGGTGCTCCTATGTTGGATGCATAAATATTTACAATTGTTATAGCTTCTTCATGGATCAATCCCTTGATCATTATGTAGTGTCCTTCTTTGTGTCTTGTTACAGTTTTTATTTTAAAGTCTATTTTGTCTGATATGAGAATTGCTACTCCAGCTTTCTTCTGATTTCCATTTGCATGGAATATCTTTTTCCATCCCCTCACTTTCAGTCTGTATGTGTCCCTAGGTCTGAAGTGGGTCTCTTGTAGACAGCATATATATGGGTCTCGTTTTTGTATCCATTCAGCCAGTCTGTGTCTTTTGGTGGGAGCATTTAATCCATTTACATTTAAGGTAATTATCGATATGTATGGTCCTATTACCATTTACTGAATTGTTTCGGGTTGTTCTTGTAGGTCTTTTCCTTCTCTTGTGTTTCTTGCCTAGAGAAGTTCCTTTAGCATTTGTTGTAAAGCTGGTTTGGTGGTGCTGAACTCTCTCAGCTTTTGCTTGTCTGTAAAGGTTTTAATTTCTCCATCAAATCTGAATGAGATCCTTGCCGGGTAGAGTAATCTTGGTTGTAGGTTTTTTTCCTTCATCACTTTAAATATGTCCTGCAACTCCCTTCTGGCCTGTAGCATTTCTGCTGAAAGATCAGATGTTAACCTTATGGGGATTCCTTTGTGTGTTATTTGTTGTTTTTCCCTTGCTGCTTTTAATATGTTTTCTTTGTATTTAATTTTTGACAGTTTGATTATTATGTGTCTTGGCGTGTTTATCCTTGGGTTTATCCTGTATGGGACTCTCTGTGCTTCCTGGACTTGATTGACTATTTCCTTTCCTATATTAGGGAAGTTTTCAACTATAATCTCTTCAAATATTTTCTCAGTCCCTTTCTTTTTCTCTTCTTCTTCTGGGACCCCTATAATTCGAATGTTGGTGCATTTAATGTTGTCCCAGAGGTCTCTGAGACTGTCCTCAGTTCTTTTCATTCTTTTTTCTTTATTCTGCTCTGCAGTAGTTATTTCCACTATTGTATCTTCCAGGTCACTTATCCGT
>NC_041217.1:35021034-35033499 GCF_002837175.3 Physeter macrocephalus
TTGTCTTTCTGGTGGGCAGGTCCACGTCTGGTGGTGTGTTTTGGGGTGTCTGTAGCCTTATTATGATTTTAGGCAGCCTCTCTGCTAATGGATGGGGCTGTGTTCCTGTCTTGCTAGTTGTTTGGCATAGGGTGTACAGCACTGTCGCTTGCTGGTCATTGAGTGAAGCTGGGTCTTGGTGTTGAGATGGAGATCTCTGGGAGATTTTCGCCGTTTGATATTACATGGAGCTAGGAGATCTCTTGTGGACCAGAGTCCTGAAGTTGGTTCTCCCACCTCAGAGACACAGCCCAGATGCCTGGCTGGAGCACCAAGAGCCTTTAATCCACACGGCTTGTAGATGTGGGGCAGTGGTTCAGGCGACACCTCCTTCAGCTCCCATCCAGCTTCCCTCTTTCATCTTCTCCGACTTCTGGACTAGGTAGGAGTTTAACATTGTGACAAAGGGCACCAGCTTCTTTTGCAGATCACCTGAATTATCAGAGTTAGGTGATTGGATGACTGGAGGTTTTCTAGTTGACACCATGTGAACCTTGCCAGTGCCCTACCAGCCACAAGACCCCACCTTCCTTTCTTATCCCCATTGCCCCTCCTCCCTTCTCTAAGAAGGGATGTGAGCAGGGGAGGCAACAGACGGCATCACTACTACAAGTGGACGCAAGATAGTAATTAGGGCAGAAGAGTGGTGTGAGCACAGCAAGGGCCATTAGGGTTGGGAGGTGGGAGGATGACTTAGAGCTCCATGGAATCAAAGAAGGCTTTCTGGAGGAGGTGCTGTTTGAGTGGGCCTTGGTGTGAGGAGGATTTGGACTCCTCTTGGAGATAGGGTCCATTGCCAGAACAGAGAACGGAGGTGGAAGACTGCCAACTCAGAGCACGGGGAGGACAGACAGAAAAGGTCCTGATCACTCTACTTATCATCATCCCTCCATCCCTATGATGCCTTCAGTTAGGTTCCTCTTCAGAGTGGATGGGATTCTCCTAAGTGCCATGGCTTGGATCTGCAGGATCCAGACTACAGGAGCACATGGGGTATGGCTGAAAAGGACCTGGGGAGACAGGGTTATGAAATTACATAACCCTGGGCAGGGCAGAGGATGGATAAGGGCAGGGCTGGGAGAAATGCTGTCCAGTGGAGGTCAGAAAGCCACTCACTGGGACCCAAGTAATGTGGCTTGAAGATTTAGCCAGGTGGCAAGAGGGGCAGCTGCTCCGTCCTACCCACCTGTTAGTGTCAAGTCATCCAGTGACAGAAGCTTTGATGGAGAAGTCACATGACAGGTGAGCCTCCAGTCTGCCAATGATTTGCTGACTGGTCGCTGGCATCAAGCACGCAATTCAGTGTTTGTTGGGTTCCTCTGTATTTATTGGCACTTTATATAAAATGACAATGTTGTCGGTCATATTTGAGAACCTAATGAGTTGTGCCATCTGAGAGCCCCGGGTGGGGTGGGGTGGGGTGGGGCCTTCCTGGAGGAGGTAGAATTAGTCACATATTATATGTGTCTACAAGTTAAAAAACAAAAAGCAGAGACCTTGAAATGGTGGGGACAGGAGGATTCATTTTGAGCGTTCACAGTTAGCCAGTGCTTTCACATAAGTACCCTTCTGTTGGCTTTACATCAATTCGGAAAAGGAGGGATTTTTCCCACTTTTGAAGGAGGAAACAGGGACTCAGAAGTTCAGATACCTGTTGAGATCACACAGCTAATTTGCAGAGCTGGGACTTAATTCTTTCTGAGCCCAAAGCCCAGGCTATGGGCATGCCAACACATGTGCCTTCCCAAGAGCTGGGGGTCCTGCAGCCAGTCTTTGGGGCAGGTTCTGGGCTGGTCAGAGGCTGCCCGCACAGGGCTGTCCAGATTGTGATGATGGAAAAGCTGCCCCTCTCCCTCCCACAGACCTCTCCCCTACTTCTCAAGGATCTCAATCCCTCTGGTCCCCAAACCAGCATTTACAGTTTAAAAAATGACCTATTGCAGGTTGCTTCTTTCTTACAAGTTCAGGTATGGGATGAGTCAGACATGCCCCTGAGTGTACCTGCCACATGCAACATAAGTCAGAAATTACAGGGCTTTCCCATAATCGGATGTTGGCGCAAGGGAAACCCTGTAATATGTGGCTTACGCTGCACTCAGATCCAGAGTCTCGAGACAGTATTGTTGGCTGGCTGTCCATCCACTGCATGAAGCATTGTCATCCTCAGGAAGAACCTGTTGGACATTGAATGGGTCTGGGGCTTAACTGCTTGAGTACAAGTGTCTTAGAGGACACCTATCTGTTATGTGACATTTAGCTACTCTGAGCCTTGATCTCCTCTTCTCTAAAATGGGGATAACAATATGTGTCCCTGCGACCTTATAGTGTCGTCGTAAGAAATATACGAAGTAACATTAAGGTCACGGGCCTTTCTTCTCCCGTAAGCTCCCTGACGACAGGGAGGGCTTCTGTGTGAGACCAGCGTGTACTTTTCACAGCCAACTGCATTCACTTAGGGTCCAGATCTGCAGATGACAAGGGCAGTCTTAGCTGTCACCCTGCCTGGGAACTCAGCTGAACTTTCTTGCCCTGGACTGTGGTGTAGAACTTCAGTGCATCAGAATCACCGGGGGAGCCTTTTAAGTTACAGAATCAAGGGCTTCCTATCTGGTGGTTTTTAGTGCAGTAGGTCTGAGGTGGGGTCAGAGAAATGATTTTTGAAAAGCTTACCAGGTGATACTGAATTGCAGGCCAGAACGGGTTAAAGGGGACCCAGGCTCAGAGGCCAGGACAGTCTCCTGGGAGGAGGCCACTTGGCATCTCCAACCTCCAGGCCTGTAGAGATGCAGAGGTTGGGGGTTTGTTTCTGTTGAAGAGGATGACAGCAGGAGTCAATTCCTTGCTGTTGGAGAGGTGGGAACGAGGGTCAGAAAAGGAAAGTGATGGCAGTCACTGAGCAAGGACCTGGAGACCTTGCAGGGCTGTGACTGGACTGTGAGCCCCCTCCCTTAGGGCTGGGGCTGGACGCCAGGCCTGTGATGGGCAAAGGGGCTGAGCTTCGCTGATGCCACAGCTGGGTTAACAGGACGTGTCATTCTGTCTCCCTCCAGATCGTGTTCCGGAAGATCAGCGATGTGAAACGGGAGGAGGAAGAGCGCATGAAACGGAAGAATGAGGCCCCCCTGATCTTGCCACCGGACCACCCTGTCCGGCGGCTCTTCCAGAGGTTCCGACAGCAGAAGGAGGCCAGGCTGGCCGCGGAGAGGGGCGGCCGGGACCTGGACGACTTGGATGTGGAGAAGGGCAGCATCCTCACCGAGCACACCCACCATGGCCTGGTGAAGGCCAGCGTCGTCACCGTCCGCGAGAGCCCTGCCACGCCCGTGGCCTTCCCTGCAGCCACCGCATCCACCGGGCTGGACCACGCGAGGCTGCAGGCGCCGCCAGGGACCGAGTGCCTGGGCCCCAAGGCCGGCGGGGGTGACTGGGCCAAGCGCAAGGGCTGGGCCCGCTTCAAGGACTCCTGCGGGAAGGCTGAGGACTGGAGCAAGGTGTCCAAGGCCGAGTCCATGGAGACGCTCCCCGAGAGGACAAAGGCGAGCGGCGAGGCCACGCTCAAGAAGACAGACTCGTGTGACAGTGGCATCACCAAAAGCGACCTGCGTCTGGACAGCGTGGGGGAGGCCAGGAGCCCCCAGGACCGGAGCCCCATCTTGGCCGAGGTCAAGCATTCGTTCTACCCCATCCCTGAGCAGACACTGCAGGCCACCGTCCTGGAGGTGAAACATGAGTTGAAGGAGGACATCAAGGCCTTGAACACCAAAATGACGACCATTGAGAACCAGCTCTCTGAGATACTCAGGATATTAACTTCCAGAAGATTCTCTCAGTCTCCTCAGGAGCTGTTTGAAATATCGAGGCCCCAGTCCCCAGAATCAGAGAGAGACATTTTTGGAACGAGCTGAGAGGTCTGCTGAAAAAAACAAGTTGAAGACAAAACTCCCTATACCCTCCTGCCCTATAGACACCACCTCCACACACACCTACATGACCAACAACTTTCAAAGTAGGCTCTTCCCAACAGAAAATCCGAGTGGGACCAGTCGCTGAGGCATGCTCTCTCCTTTTCTCTGTCTGGGGGAAGATCCGGGAAGAGGAGTGTGCCACCACCCTGCAAGATGGTAGCTGCATCTTAACTGTCTGCACAATTTTGGAAGAGGAGGCGTGCCATCTAAAGGGTATTTTCCTTCATTTTTAATTTTTTACTGCCATGATATTTGTAAAAGATGAAAACTACCAGGAAAGAACAGCAGCCATTGGGGATTGGTGGGAGAGCACCGAGAACCCCTCGTGTATATTACCACGCTGGGCTCCTTCGCCAGGACCACCAGAGACGGTGGTGGACCCAGGAGTTCCCAGCATTCCCTGCCCTTGGACAGCCTGTGTCTGAGGTCACCATCTATTTCCCTACTGTAGTCATTTGTAACAAGCTCGGGACAAGGGGAGCTTGAGGGACAGGGAGGGGAGGGTAGAGCCTTTTGACTTTATGTCTCTAATGGTTAAGGCCGAAAAGCAGCTGAGGAGCTTTGGGTGCCTCCTGTAGACACTTAGAGCCGGGAATCTTCAGGCCTCCTTTCCCAAAAGAAATGAGCCGAGTGTTAAGAGCTGGAGAGGGGCGGTGGCGATCCAGAGATTCTCTGGGCTATGGTCTGCACCCTGCTCCTATGGGATAGTGGAAGGGGAGGGCCCTGGAGGCCCCGGATGAATCTCTGGCCCGGCTCCATGCCACTGGCCTCATCACACAGGCCCTTTGCTTCTTTTCCTTCTTGACCTCTTCCCAAGTGTTCCTGTGGCATTCCTCAGGGTATGGGGCATCGGCAGGAAGGGTGATGAGCCCAGATTTGCTTTATTAGCAAAGCAGACACACACACATGACCTCAGAAAAATGATTGTAGCGAGTGCTATGTTTCTATTATGACTCTTGTTGGGATTGCTCTAGAGAAATCTGTATTTTGTCCACAGCATGGGTTCATTCTAGGACACTCGGGAGCCATGCTTGGCCTTATTTTTAAGCTAATCTCTTTATCTCATACTAAAGTCAGTAGGACTTCAAGAGAAACCATGCGATTGCAGGGCTGTGATTGTAGTGGCTTCAGGAACTGGAAAAAAGAAAGAGGCAGGAGTTTCCAGACTGTAAAGTGATGGAGAGAGGTGGCTGTGGGGCAGTGGTCCACGAGGAAGGTCTGAGCTTAGAATGATGATCACGGAGCCACCTATGGGCCATCCAAGTCCCCATGCCATGATGCTCGGGGCTCTCCACTGGCTCACAGTCCTCTGGGTTCACGTTATTCGTGTGCTTGGGCTCCTTTCAGTGGTGTCTGAGAAAGGAAAGAGAGCTCTCCCAGACAAAGTGGAGAGAGGGGTCAGGACCCTACAAATTGATAAGTAAGATTGGAAGTTCAGCTCTAAAAACCCAGCTTTGAGAGCGTGAAGTTAGGAGTGCAGGGGATCTGGATGATTAGTGACAGCATGGAATCGTCGAGGGCACTGACCTTCTGCACATGTGGTGCTGTGGCAACCCCGTCCTTGGCACCTCTGCCTGGCATCGCTTTGCAGCAGAGATTCTGGATCCCGATGTCGGTGTCCCTCAGTACTGAAGGGAACCTGACGGGTCAGGGCCCGCCCTACCAAAGATATCTAGTGTTTCTGAAAGCCTCCTGCCTGAGCCTGCCCGCTCTCTTTAGTCCTGCTCAGCGGCCATGGCACGACCCAGGACTTGGACCTCAGTTGTCTGTGCAGAGTGGGGCTGTCCTCTCCTGGCTGCCAGGGTGGGCACAGACAGCCTTGGGGAGCAGAGTCTGAAAGGTCAACGTGAGGGTCCTTCCCCAGAGGCCCCACACACTCACGCAGCTTCTCCCGCGAGGCTTACAGGGGCGCCCCGATGCTTCCCGAGGCTGAGACATTATTGGATTCAGCCTCAGATGATGGCAGCATACAAAGAAGAAGTGAAATTTCCCAGGGCCGAGAGTCATGACTGTTAATGACTCTGGGTAAGCCGTGGGGCTTTCAGCCTCTTTAACTTGAGAAGCTGCCAACTAGTCTTCGGGGCTGAGGCTATAAAATATCTGGAATCCCATCTGCCAGCTGCCCCTGAGTCGTTCCAGTTTGCCATTCCTTAAACATGCTCGTCAACCTGCTTCCAGAGTTTAGGACTCACTGCTTGTAAGGCAGGGCGAGGGCCCTGATAACTGCAACGTCCAACTTCAGAAGCACCCTGCAGGCCCTTCCCCCCAGCTCTGCCTGAGGGGTACAGGTGTCTATTAAGAAATGAGTCCCCAGCTGGTTCTGAGGGGCAAAGATGCTAATGCGTGAGGCTTTGAAGTCCAGACCTGTTTTGGGGGGAAAATAATGCTTCGTGAATGTACTGCTTGATCAACTCCTAGGATTCAAACTGGGCTAGTGATGAGAAGCCCGGATCCGCTCATCTTGGGGTCGCAGGGCCTGCAACCCATGCTCCTGGGGGTGACAGCGCACCACAGGTATGGCTGTATATGCTTTTATTCTTCTCCCCTTAAGGATTTAAGGATTTTAGGGATTTTTGCTATAATGGTTTTCTCTGGAAAAAAAAACAAAAACATTTAAAAATGAGCCAAACCTTCTTTCCTTGCATTTTTATGACATGCACTTGGCCGTGGGCTGCTTTGTACTAACTAACTACCTACACCGTTGCCCAGATGCTGCTCTGGCTTCCCAAGCAAGAACCATGAGCTTCAGATACCATTGACTCGGCCTTCCGCTTATAAACCGTTATCTGGTGGCTGAAGAGAGATTAGGGAAACAAAAGGTATTTGGGTATTGGACCCAACCTTTAGACTTTGGAAAAGTTACGCTGAGAGATGTAGATTTACCTGAGCTATTTTTCTTTTCGAGGGAAGGGGACATGTCGTTATACCATTGCAGAGTAGTTGCTGGTTACTTGATCTCTTACATCAATTCCTTACTTTGAATGTCATTCATAGGGAGGCTCCATTTCCCAGAGTACCCTGACAGGCTGTTTAGAGTAGGAGGTCCTGCCCCTACTACTTGGTTGGTTGCTGAACACGGCCACTCCCATCCCCACCCCCCACCCTGGCTGGAGGTGTGGGAGTGAGGGGTGAATCTGTGAAATAAGACTGTTAACAAGATGGAGTGCTCGTTCTTGGTGGAGGCGCCATCTCCAGCAATGAGTGCTGCCGTTCCATATACCTAACAAAGGCTCCCCCACCGGCTATGACGAGATTCCCATAGGTAGGAACGGGAACCCATCTGGTTGAGAAGCCTTGGTCCAGTGCACAGTCTTGGTATCTCCACCTTCATCCATCCCCTTCCCTCGCACTCACACCCCCTGGCTTGATTCTTTCTAAGACTTTTTTCTTTATATTCTGGACCTCAGATTAAATCTGTGGGCAAAGGGTTTGTAGCTAGTGGTAGGCAACCAATGGCTTCTAAAAACTCTGATGCTACAGCAACATGGGCCCTGCGTTTCAAAGCTGTTCCCGTTTCTTGTTATCCAATTCCTGGGCTTGTTTTACCCTCAGCCTTCTAGATCATCCACTGCGCTCCTGCTGGCCAACCAGCAAGCCCTTTCCTGGAATCCTCTTTCAGAAGTGGAGGTAGCACAGCTCAGAGTAAAAATGCATCCCATCACACCACCCCATCTAGCGACCTTCCTCTCCTGAATCCTTAGGTGGAAGGGGAAAGCATTAAGCCAGCTGTTAAGCTTTGTGCCCAAGCCTGTGGGGAGGAGGGGGGGAATGAATGCCTTAGAAATGCCAGGTAGGTGTAGGAAGAGCCTCATCTCCCCTTGCTGCCTTGACCACCAGTTAGCACATGCACCGTCTGGGAAATTTTAAGAGCCCTGGTGGACATACAAGTGGATGTGCGCTTGATGCATATAGATTGTACAGTGTTTTGCAATAAAGATGTTTAGCCTTAAGACCCTTGAATGGTGCTCCAACTGTGATGGAGCTGCCAACACTTTCCCCCCTCTCCTCCCTCCTCATGTAGTGTTGCTTAAAGAGGAGGCCCACTGAGGGCACACTCAGGCCCCCGGAGAGCCTCTCTTCCATCACTCCATCATTGTACTGCCTTCTTGCTCGCTTTGATAAAAATTACCTTCACCAGCTCTCGTGCCCTCCAACTGGACGAGATTTCACCGTCCTCCCAGCAGTAGCTGCAGCCATCAGAGACAGCGCCATCTTCTCACCCATCATGTTCATGTTGAGATGTTTTCATGTCCACCCCTCACAGTTCAAAAGAATCAATGTGAACTTGCCTCCTGCTTAAATTGGTTTCAAATGAAACTTCATTCTCATGCGAGCATATCAGACTTATTCTGGAACCTTTAGAACTGGACTTGAATACCCTGCAGGTGCCGGACCGGTGGGTGCCCTCCCTGCCCACCATTCAACTTTTCTTAGAGCCACTGTCTCTTTATCTGTGACTTCGGAGTCAGCCAACAGATCCATTAGTTGTTCAATGAGACGTTCATGGATCTTGTATCAGGATATGAACTGCTTTTATGCAAAGAAAGATGCAAACCTGCCCCCCCCCGCCACGATGAATGTATTCTCAATATTCAGACGCCGTATTTGTGCATCTGTTGGAGACTGCCCACATCTGACATCTCACTGACACTGCGAGGACATTTCTACTCATGAGCAGTTTGTCATTCTGGGGCTCCTCCTTGTATTAACACTCTTGCCATTGAGTCCTGCCAAATCCTTCATTGGATTTTTCTTCTTCCTTTGCATCTGTCACTTTGTCCAAAGGAGCATGAATCAATCAACAGAAGTGCAGACGAGCCGAGACTACTTGCGTGGTCAGCTGAGTACGCTGACAGAACTCCATTGTATGACTGCAGCCTGGGGATGTTAAGAGGGACAGGTGGGCCCCTCCATTGATATTCCCTTCTCAATATTTTTAAACAAGCACAAATATTTGTTTAAAAAAAGTTTAATTTTATTTATTATGGTAATAAACTATTTTATACCTGATCATACATGATTGCTTTTGCCTTGCCTTATATAATTTCCAGGCATTGAATTGGGTGTTCGCACCTAAGATGACAGAACAAGGTGGTACTTTCTAGTCCTTTTCAAGAGCCTGGGGAGCTCTCATTTGGATAGCACCTGTAACTGTGGTTTTTGGAGAACTTAAAATTCTAGAGACACCAAGATTGTGTGTCAGTCAAAGTACTGCATAGCAAGAGAATGGTTGGTTGTGAAGGAGCTTCACCATATGATCTCGAAATAGAGCTGTATCTGCTATACAAATGTACAGAGATGCCCTCCAACCCTGGCATCACTGGAAAATTGTGGTACAACACACTGATTGATTGAACACAGAACTGAAGTTGACCTCCCACCTAGAACTGAACTTTTTAATCTTTCTGGAACAATTTGGATTAAAATTTGTGTACTCATGCTTTGCTGCCTTTTAAAACATACTGTCAAAAACTTAACTGAGTCTTTTTGGCATGACTCTGTCAACAATATGAGTTCTGATCTGTGCTTTAATTCACTAATCGTCACAGAAGCCATTAAGGTAGAGGACGGCTCGTCCCTAAGCTAGTCCTGTACACCAGCACTGTTTCAGTTCTGCTGTGGTTTTAACAGGTATTGCTTCCTGCTCATGGCAAGAGTCTCCACAATACTGCCAACATGAGTTCTTATTTCACAGCAATGGACTACATTTCAAAAATGGCACTTTTCTTTTTATAGACAGTACAACTTAGGGATGAGGAATCTGTGATCTGCAAGCCATATTCAGGCCTCTGCTTGATTTCATAGGGCCACAGTATAAATCCAGTATTTTTAATGACTTTCTCCCCACACCCTATTATTTTTTTTACATTGAAGAAAAGCATAATAAAACTAAGGGTGATATTTTTTTAAAATTCCAAATGATTGATGTTCATTTCAAAAGTCTCACCTAAGAAAGCACTAAACATATTGTACTCTTTAGATATCCTCAATGATGAAAAAAAAATCTTTCTTTGTGACTGACTGTGATATTTATAATTAGTCAAAAGGACTAAGTAACACAGAGCCAAGTAATAGATATTACATTTTGGATGACAGATGGGTTTCAACAATAAAAAAGAGGGATTTTGTTGGTTGGTTTTAAAATAAAACAATTACCCTGAAGAAGGGCCTCAGAGAGGCAGCTCAACATGCACTGAGAAAGGCCAGGACCGCCAAGATAATCTGGTTTCTCCACAGGTGGCCTTTTTGTATGGATGTGTTCTGGTACATCTGCTAGAAAAGAAACTCATTATATTATGGTTAATTTGTTATACTTAATCAGTAATTATATTATTACCTTAAATAAGCAATGAGCAGTCTCAATTTCTCTAAGGGGAAACCCCCTCCCACTAAATTACTGTTCTCCCAATATGCAGATCATTATACAATTATATATATGATTGATATATTTTCTTTCTAAAGTCTGCAGCCTTTAGTAGAACAAAAGGCTTCTGCCGTCGCTTTTCAAATAAATTAATCTGAGGAAATAACGAAATAAATACTTTTCAGTCTTCTTGCATGGTCCCAAGAATTAGTCAAAATGACCAATATTTTGCCGTCCTTCAGATGTTTTACTTGCCTCCTTGGGGCTCGTCACGACGATCATGCTTGGAGCTCTCCGGTTTGCTCACAGAGCTAGGCTGGAGTCGGAGGATCCTGGGGCTAGAAATGACCTTGGGATCTGTCTAGCTGGTTCCCTTCCCTGTGCTTGAAGTGGCCCAGGGCTGATAACTGTGGAAAGTGACGCATCGGACGCTCCTCAGCTGGAACTGCTCTGTCTGCTCAGACACCTCAGGAGTCTTTCATCTAAAGGAACTCCAAGATTTGAGCTCATATGCATGAAAAGAGACATCATTTTCATATTACAGTTGGAGAAAAGCAAGAGGTTAAAGGAAACACTGGTCCTGGATAATCCACATACTGTTTAACCAGGCCTCAAATATATAGCTAAAGACAGTCATCATTTACTCATTCCTGAGAACCACTCTAAATCATAGAATAGCTTGAAAGAAATTCAGGGTTATTACTTTCAAATATATTCACTGACTCTTCCAATATAGTTTAATGAGTAAATAAGCCTATTTATTTTTATATAAATGGAGTCTCTGAAGAGTTGAAAATATTTTGCAGTTTATATATGCACATACATTAGACATTTCCCTGCAATTATTTTCACACTACTTTTTCCCCTGTAAACTTCAGCCAAGAGGGTTCTGGCTGCCCACAAATCTTGAATGTGTTAAGAGTCCATGAAGTTTTACTGTATTCATCTGACTGCTCAATCTTCCTCAACTTCATCCCCTCCTTAAAACTTCGCAGCACCTTGCACTCACCTGCCTGTCTCCCCCCTGTCCTTTACCAAGCCAGCTGCCGAGGCGACTGCTGCCCTGGTCTGCCTGCCTCCCTCCGGCCTCTGTCCTTTGCTGCAGCTAACACGGGTGTGCCCCTCCCTGGCATCCATGGCTGGCCCCCTCCCCACTCTCTTCCAAGCAGAGTGGCTAGGAAGAAAGGACGTCAGCAAAATGGTCCTGCACCAGGAGTTTATTTGTTTTTGTTTTTTTTTTGTGTGGTACGCAGGCCTCTCACTGTTGTGGCCTCTCCCGTTGCGGAGCACAGGCTCCGGACACGCAGGCCCAGCGGCCATGGCTCACGGGCCCAGCCGCTCCGCGGCATGTGGGATCTTCCCGGACCGGGGCACGAACCCGTGTAACCTGCATCGGCAGGCGGATTCTCATCCACTGCGCCACCAGGGAAGCCCTGCACCAGGAGTTTAAACCTCATTGAGCTAATAACCACAGCCAGGACACAAGGACAATAGCAAATGACAGGAGACAGCGGGGCACAGACCAGATCCAGGTGCACCTTTCACTCAATGACAATTAATTCATGGGCTTGAGATGTTCTATTCTCCCATAATTGGGTACACCCTGGATTCAAATTTTGAAACTGCTTCACTTACCCTCTGCCCCCTCAGGAGAAAAGAATCCAAAACCAAACAGAAGTATTCTGAATTATCTACCACTTGGGGCCATCAGTGGCCTGTGAGCATCTTTCCAGATGAGTGAATACTTCAGAATTAGGTGTTTTGATTTTAAAAATTTTCCTCAAAAAATATGCAAAACAATTTTACAAAAATATGAATTATCTGTGTGATAGAAAAGGCTCCATTTTATTTGAAACAAAACAAACAAGGTAAACCACGGAGTGTAAATCGCTCAGTGGGAAGGTGACTGCTGGTACTTGTGTGAAGACAGGAGAGACCACAGCAAGTCATCTCTACCCTCTATGACTTGCCTGATAGCACCTGTCTGTGATACACTATTCCTTGGTTTTTTAATTCTGCTTCTTTTTTTTTTTTTTTTTTTTTTTTTTGTGTGTGTGGTACGCGGGCCTCTCACTGCTGTGGCCTCTCCCGTTGCGG
>NC_041217.1:35033541-35049706 GCF_002837175.3 Physeter macrocephalus
GCGCAGGCTCAGCGGCCATGGCTCACGGGCCCAGCCGCTCCGCGGCATGTGGGATCCTCCCGGACCGGGGCACGAACCCGTGTCCCCTGCATCGGCAGGCGGACTCTCAACCACTGCGCCACCAGGGAAGCCCTAATTCTGCTTCTTTATTGGGAAACAGTTAACTGTCAGGTAGAGGAACTGCCATGTTTATACTTCTCTGCAAATCTAGGGAAGAAGCAGCCAAATGTAGATCACCCTGATGCAGCTCAAGTATACAGCTCTCCTTGGGTACTGGCTCCTTGCAATGCCACAGAACATATTCAGTCTTCTCTGACCCGGTAATTAGAAACACAGCTGTGGCTTTGTCACCTCCCTGCTGAGGAGCTACAGTGTGAAGCTAAAGCCAGTGCTGGTTCTACAGACTACACTGCAGGACATGGGGAAGGGGACACTCAAATGCCACTGACCCAACATGTTTCAGAAATACTGCCCAGTGGAGGACAGGCCTATCACTAATCAGAATTCCTACACCTCAGTCAAGAAATGTCTATTACATTTCATTCTTGGTAAAGGAGAAAGAACCCAAAGGGCCCTTGGGACTGGATTCTGGATCACAATGTCACCCTGTGCAGCTAGGCAAGACATTTTACTGCTTTGGACCCCAGCTTACTCAACAGGAAAATGATTGGGCTGGGAAGATGATCTCTAAGTCCCCAAAGTTATGAGAGCTCGAGCTTCCAGTCTTGGAGTGAGGTAACTTCAACAAAAGATGAGCAGATCAGGCACTGGTCCCCTGAAGGTTACCTTGAGGTGCAAGGTCAGGGTGAAGCACTATTTCTCTTGGAAGCCAGCAAAAAGGGCTGACCAGGGCCCAGTGCCGTTAGTTCATGGAGTATGTCTGGGCCCAGGCAATGCCCACATGGGAGTAGCAGTACAGGAATCCCAGGACAGAGAGGGTCACACACGGCCAGCCTGCAGGGGGGAGGACAGAGATAGAGGATGGTTAGGAATGTCTGGGGCAGGACCTCCCATCGGTCCAAACTGGCCCCTTTGGAGAAGGCAACTCAGGAAACAACGTGGGCCTCCGTTTATGCTTTAAGAGACACATGCCTCCTGGAAAGTCTGCACTAACTGGAACACCAGCAAGTTGATCCCTATGTCCTCACTGGGAATGGGTCAGCATAAAATGAGGGGGTGCATTATCACACATGCAAATTACATTGAGAAATAGGACAGGCTTTTAAAGAATACATATTTAGAAGACTAACGTAGTTAATAATCAAAAAAGATGAAACACCCATGAGACCCATAGTAAATCTCAAAAATGTACATTGGCCATTATATTGAATTGAGTGCCATCTGCAAGCACACAGAAGAGAGAGCCTACATTAAACATTCAGTTTCAAAAGTCAGAGCTTTTAGTGGTTCCTTCTACAAGTACTTGTCTTAGAACATCTGATTTTTTTTCTTCTTTTTAAAAAAAGTAACAGCCCTCTCTGCTACTTGTTACTTAATGATCTCCATGTCTTCTACATGTTTCACTTATTCAAACACTGGGGGCTTGGGGAGACAGAGGTGCTGTGGAAGGTACCACATGCCAAAATAGAAAGATTTAGTCCTGTGTCAAAGGTGCTCTCACTTCAGTGTGGAAAAGACAAACACGCTCCAGTGGGATTTACGAGCCATGTAATGTGTGCTAGGTAATGATGTGTACAGAGCACATTTAAACTGCACCATGTGGGATAAGCAAGAATATGTCAGATGGAAAGGAACCAGGGACAAGCAACCAGAGAGACCACTTGACGTGTGACCATAATGGGGTCATCCAAGGAACAGGGATCATGTGATGTGACTACTGCACAGGGAGGGGCGGGCAGGGTAGGGACAGAAGTAGGAGGAGGGAAGCCACTGAGGGTTATTATAACTCTGGCAGGCTCTCTCCTTGCTATGTCAACCATTAGTTGCTATTATTAATATGACACGGGTTCAGTCAATATGGCATAGTGGTTAAGTGTGCAGTTGCTGAAGTGGAATTGGACACAAGTTCAAATCCTGGCTCTGCCACTTGCCAGCCGTGTGACCTTGAGCAACTTAACGAATCTCAAATGTAAAACTAGGAGGGATAGAGCAACTTACTGAATAGCGTCTTTATAAGGTGCCACGGACTGAATTGTGTACTCACTCCTCAACTCATATGTTGAAGCCCTAACCCTCAGTGTGATGGTACTTGGAGGTGGGGCCTTTGGGAGGTAAATAGGTTGAGATGAGGTCATGAGGGTAGGGCTCTCACGATGGGATTAGTGCCCTTATAAGAAGAGACACCAGAGACCTGCCTTCCTCTCTCTCTCTGCCATATAAGGACACAGTGAGAAGGCAGCCATCTGCAAGTCAGGAAGAGAGTCCTCACCACGAACAAAACCATCAACCAACAAAACTTTGATCTTGGGTTTTCCAGCTTCCAGAGAAATAAATGTCTGTTGTTTAAGCCACCCAGTCTATGGTATTGTGTGATGGCAGCCTGAGCTAAGATATAACAATTGTGTGAAATGATGTAAAGACCTGCACAGTGCCTGGCCCACGGTGGAGCACTAAAGAAAGGTAGTAACGTAATAGTGGTATTGAGAGGGTACAGAAGTCTTTCTGCACCAAGATTAGAGTGACAACAGGGAGAGCAAACCCTGGTCTTCCTCCTAACTCCTGTCTTCGACTTGCTCCTGGGACTGGCTTGGCACAGTGTTTTCCCAGGCCCTGAAGGCAAGAGAAGAAAAGGCAACAGAGGAGGCCCAACAGCCTGGCTCTAGGACCAGCCCTGCAGTCTCACCTCCCGTCTGCTAGTCAGCCAGGCTAAGAGTTTCCTATACCTGCTGGAACAAACTACCACAGACTTAGTGGCTTCATTTATTCTCTCACACTTTTGGAGGACAGAAGTCTGAAATCAAGGTGTTGGCAGAGCTCCCCTCTCTCTGAAGGCTCTGGGGGAGGATCCTTCCTTGCCTCTTCCAGTTTCTGGTGACCCCAGGCCTTCCTTGGCTTATGGAAGCCTTCTTCCCTGTGTCCTCTTCTCTAATAAGGACACCACCAGTCATTGGATATAGGGTCCACCCTAAATCCAGGATAATTTTTTTTCTCAAGAACCTTAACTAATTAGACCTGCAAAGGCCCTATTTCCAAATGAAGTCACATTCTGAGGTTCCAGGTACATATGAATTTTGTGGGTGCTATTCAGCCCAGTACAGCCAGGTACTTTTTCAAGCTTCAAGACAGACCCATCCTGCCTGGAGGCGCCCTCAGATCCCTCACCCCTGTAGCTCAGACACAGATGCCAGGGGACCTTTCAACACCTGGTCCTCAGTAGCCTCAGGGAGCAGGAAGAGGGGAGGGGGCTTCAGGTGCAGGAGGCAAACCCAGACTTCAGCTGTGTTTAGGGTAAGGCATCAGCACGTGTGTGGTAAACACGGAAACCAGAGGCTGGCTGCAGAAGTGGGAGAATGGGGATGTTTCATTTACACAAAGCTGGGCCTGGGGCATTGCACAGCTGTGCTTGGCCCCGAGGCTGTCAAGGGACATCCCTGTGAAAGCTTCTGCCCAGCACACAGAACTGCAAGGAGCCCTGCCCAGAGGTAAGGCATATACATGTGCAGTCTGGACCACAGCTGGGCCCTGAAAATTCTCCCTAGTGTTACTGCATGCCATGCACGGAGGCAGCTGGACAGCAGTAATCCTGATGCTACTAGGAGACCCTAGCAGGATCTCAGTTTCTCTATCTACACAATGGGAGGGTCATCCAGGCTTGTCAACCGTTAACAAAAAAGACGGCATCAGAAAGGGCTCTGTCCTGCCAAAGAACACGGATCTCATCCTTCGGCCCTCTCTCCCCCTGGCCTTTCCCTACTAAGTTTTCTTCTTCCACGTTGTCCCTTCTCACCAGGCTTTCCAAACCTGTGTGTCCAGAAAACTCCCATATCCCCACATCCTCAAACCCACGCATGCATACACACACACACACACACACACACACACATCATTAATGTGGCTTATAAGGGCTGGTGGACTGTACTGTACTGGTCAAAGGAAAAGATCCTACTTTAGGACTGAAGCCCCCTGCACACTCGGTTCATTTACGGCCAGGCCCCCAGAGTCAATGATATGGGCAGCTTCCTGGTGGGCTTTTGATACCTGGACCTAACAAGATGCAAACAGGTGAACAGATTGCACAGGTGAACGGCGAGGCAGCATGGAAGATATTAAGAACAGTGTGCTAGCGAGTGAGACAACAGTTGCAAAGGACTGGGGTGACAGATTATTTAACAGATATAGTGAAATACGTATAAGCAGGATGTTTAGCACAATAAAGTCAATTAAGAGGACCAAGGTAGGTGTATAATATGGAGTTAATAGGTGGTTGTATCATGATACCGTTAATAGGATATTGGTGGGTTGTATAATAACTACAGCTAATGAGAGACAGGTAGGACACAGAAGGGAATGGCTGTAGCTAATAGAAAGTGAGCCATGTAATTTTACTTGAGGTTATTAAGGCTGAGCCACTCTCTGAGCAATTACATCAGTAGGAAAGGACTGGAAAGGCAGAGGTTCAGGACACTGAAGGAAAAGACCATTATCATGCAGGGCCATGAGAAGTCAAAGGATATGTCCAGCTGGTTTTCTGGAAAGTGAAGGGATAATCAGAACAAGAAGCAGGTCTAATGAAAAATTTTGTTTAAAAAGTAATGTTGTAAAATGGTGCAGCCACAGTGGAAAAGAGTACGGAGGTTCCTCAAAAAAAGCAAACATAGAATTACCACATATACACCCAAAAGAATTAAAAGCAAGAACTAGAGGAGGTATTTGTACACCCAAGTTCACAGCAGCACTGCTTACAACAGTCCCAAGGTAGAAGCAACAAGCATCCACTGACAGATGGATACACAAAACGTGGTCTACATATATAACAGAATATCAGTCAGCCTTAAAAAAGGAAATTCTGACACGTGCTACGACATGGGTGAACTTTGAAGACGTCGTGCTAAATGAGATAAGCCAGTCACAAAAGGACAAATACTGCAAGATTTTCACTTATATTAGGTACCTAGAGTAGTCTAATTCACAGAGACAGATAATACAATGGTGGTTGCCAGGGGCTGGGAGGAGTGGGGAGTTAATGTTTAATGGGTACAGAGTTTCAGTTTTGCAAGGGGAAAAAAGATCTAGACATGGATGGTGGTGATGCTTGCATAGCAATGTGAATGTACTTAACACCACTGAACTGTAGACTTAAAATGGTAAATTTTATGTTATATATATAATTTACCACAATAAAAACATTATGCTGAGTGAAGAAGCCACCAACAAAATAATACATGCTGTATTATTCTACTTATATAAAATGCAAACTGATTTACAGTAACAAAAAGCATGTCAGTGGTTGCCTGGGGCTGGAGCAAAGGGAGAAATAGATTACCAAGGGGCACTAGGAATCTTTGGGGATGATGAAGAACATCTCGACCCTCTCAGCTTGGCTCTTGGGTCCCTACCGCTGGACGGATAGACTCTCACCTTCTGGCCCCATGAAGCAGCAATGTCACCCAGCAACTCACAGCCATTCTAAGAAAGGAAGAAGAGGAGCTTCCTATCCTAAGAGCCATCAGGCTACAAAGGAAACAAGTCTCACCTCTCCAGACAAACTCGCCTTGGCTGGAGCGTAGAACACAAATGTGAAGGATGTATCATGATCATCAAGGGCCACCAACATAGCCATCCATATCCCTGGGGATGCAGGTGCATATATGACAGCCCACATCACCATCTGGGTGAAGACGAAAGTGAGACTGATGAATTTCAACCTCTACAGAGGGCCTTTGTGAATGGGCAGGCTCGGAGGATATCCAATAGGGAAATGGAATGAAGAGGTGATTCTCGGAGATGCTGCAGAAGACAGAGACATAGGATGTGGTGACTGACGGAGTTGGGGGCCAAAGAACACATTCCCTCTCACTGACCCTGAGCACTGCCTCAGACAGTACCCTCAGGGCTGACACCAGCTGGTGCACATCAGAGAGACCATACCTTACATTAACAGACTGACGCGCTACCCTACTAGTTAGTAAAAGCCATGGTCCCAGCCTCCCCTCAGGACCTGCCCTCTGATATATATAACATCCAAAGGAGTAACACCTGGTTCTGTAGGGGCCTCTAGGACCTGCTCTAGCACTTAGCCACCATCTCTTTGAGTTGACTGGTCTGTGCCCGTGCCTTACCATTTGTTAGATATTTTGAATACCATCCCCACATCCCACATATATATTGCTCTGCCTTGGTGGCATTTTCTACTCTGAGGCCAGTGAAGGCTGAGTGTTTCTTTGCTTGGAGAACGAGCTCATGCATCAAACTCTAGTCCCAGAGGGGCTGGCTCAGGATCTGAGAAACACCAGGGCCCTCTCTGCACCACCCCACCGGCTTCACTACTGTCATTTCATTAATTATTCAGAAGGACTTTATAGGCTGTCTTCATTAAAACAGCTTGCTCCTGACAGCACTTTATTTTTAACAATACTCAGATCTGATGCGGGGAAATGATAAAGGGCCTCGGTAGCTTTATTTCAGTCTTATTTTCCCTAGTAGCCCCAGCCAGGAGATATTGTGGAGCCGTTCATCAAATGCTTCTGAGCCTGCAGACCTTCCTTCACAGCTCAATTTAGAGCTTTCATCTTAATAAAGCTATAGGACAGGAGCCTTTTCCTGTCCAAGGGCTGCCTTATTGAAGGATACACAGCAAGAGCACAGCTGCCCGGGCTTCCAAGCCTGTACACTGCTGGGTCTATTTTCAAACCCATGGGCATATGGACAGAAGGTCTAAAGAACAGGCTCTTGCTGTTCTAGGGTTAGAATAACCATTTCTTACCTTCAAGTCGTTTGTAAACCAGGGCCTCAAACCCAGGTTTGGAGGCCTCGGTGTTCTTTCAAAAAACACTCAGCTGCCTCTTTCACACCCTCTCATGAGAAAGAAGAACTAGGCGGTTCTAATTTGTTCAAAACTGAAGCATGAAATTCTAGGGCACTGGTTCTCAAACACGAGCCCACATCAGAATCACGGGGAGGGCATGTTAGAATGCAGGGTCCCATCGCCCAGAGCTCCTGATCCAGGATGTCTGGGTGGGCCTTAGATTTGCATTTCTACCACGATCCCCAGTGATAAGGATTCTGCTGGTCCAAGAGTCACCCTTTGGGACCCCTGTTCTAGGGCACTCTGCACAGGGCTGAGGGAAGAGCTTATACCGGTCGTTCACACACTGACTGGGCTCTCTCTCGAGCAGAGGGGATGGACGAGCACTGAGCATCACAGGTCGCCAGGTGCTTTGCTGGGTGCACTCCACATCCTCACAAACACCTTCTCAGGGAGGTATTATTCGCTCCACTTCACAGAAAAGGATGCTAAGGATCAGAGAAGGAGAGTAACTTTCTGGAGGTCTGACAGCCAACTGGTCATCAGGTCACACTTGGAACTCAGGACCGTGTGGCTCCAAGTGTGCGCGGCCGCCTCAGCTCCAAAGCCGTGACCGGCCTCGGAGCACATCGGGGAAAGGCTCACATCAGAGCCCCACCTCCCAGCCTGGTGCCTCTCCTTTAAATCCTCTGCCTCCAAATCTCGTTTCATCCCTCTGCTCGTGCTGCTAAGGCAACAGGAAGTGGGAAGCATCAGGTTCATATTTTTAGGCGTCATCATCACTAACCTCCTTGGTCACCCCATCTCTGGGGTCCTCAGTTTCCCCATCTTTGTAATAATTGGGAAAAGAAAGTCTGGATGCACATTTTACACCCCTCGTGGTGGCAGCTGCCTAATTTAGGCTGGGGCCACTATGGAGCATGTTCCCAGTGCCTGGATGGTCTTTTATTAAAATTGTAAGAGTCACAGTTATTTGATCCCGGCCATGGGCTGAGCCTGCACAGGGCATCCAGCAGGGAGACAGAGAGGAAGGGGTGACTGACGGCCCTCGGCAAGAGGGCCTGAGCAAGAGTCATTTGCTGGGCGCTGTGTGCACATTTTAACAGGCACAAATAGCATGCCTTTAATAACTCGCGTTGTTCACAGTCAATTTCACATTCTGAGGAAGCCAAGCTGTGCTGTAGTTTTCATCCTTCCCCACCTCCCAGCACCAGCCCCGCGGACTGGTGCTTACGGAGGCACTCGCTGCCGTAAAGCAAAATCATTTCACGTGAAACTGAGGAAGTGCGGAGAACAAACCAGAGCCACTTTTTCTTACCCTGACAGCGTGAGTAGAAGGTGGAACTGAGAAAACACATATTTTCTTCTCTCTCCAGGGCAGGTGGGGGACCTGCTTCCGAGAAAACTGTCCCTGCTGTTGCTGCCACGCCCCCAACTCCGGCCACTGGGGCCAGAGGCTGCGCAGTCGGACCACGCTTCCCAGTTGTTTCTCTTCCTTAACGTGTTTTTTTTTTAAACAGCCTGATTAGGGCTATTGTTCATCGTTAATTCATGACCACGCAACATAACACGGCGGAGACTGCCTAGCAAATGAGCTCGGGGAAGCGGCTTCCGGCAAACAAAGGGATGGGGCGCAGTGTGGGGCAGGCTCCCTGTCACACGGCCCTGACAACCACTCACCCACCTGGGCATTTATGAAGCACCTACTGTGTGCCCAGCGTTTAGACAGGCAGCCTTGACACATGTCACACAAGCAGTCTGAGCCTTCATCTGAGGCCTGTGAGAACGTGCCCCCAAAGGCTAAGAGCACGCTCGGGGCCCCCAACTCTCCACCTAACCTTGAGATTTGGCTCTACAGCTCCACCTCCAAACGTGCACGTAACAGAAGGCTTGGGGAAACGCAGACGACAGAGACAAATTCTCAAACACCTGGGCCAGCCGGGATGATGGGCTGACGCTAGTAAGTTGACATTGCACTAGGATAAAAATGGCTGAGCTTAACGGTTTTTGTTTTGTTTTCTAATCCAATTGTACACATATGGGATGGTGGTGGTCTGGGAACCATGTCACGGGAGGAGGGGTTGACAGACCTGGCAATGTTTATCTGGAATCACAGAGACTCTGGAGAAGAGAGAAGAAGTACCTGCAAATATAGAACAGTCTACCCTTTGGAAGCAGGATGAGGAGACATGTGCACACCCCACAGGGGGTGCTTGTTGGGGGAGGGACACTCTGGAGGCAGAGAAACACTCTGGCAGCTGGAGCCCTCCAGCACTGGAACAAGCTCAGGATACTCTGACCATTCCCATCCAGGGCAAGGCAGCAGAGGCGGCAAGGAGATTCCTCTTCTGGACTGCAGGTGCAATAGGTCTGAGAGTCTGTGAATCGGCTCCTTCCTTCCCAGGTCACTGGGACCAGGGCATCCATGGTAAAATGGTCAATGAATAAACAGACATGGGTACATGAGTACTTTGGTGTACTCAGTCACAAGACTCCCAAATCCCTACTACAGGTAATCAAAAATAACAGTTGTTGCAAAATCCCTGATCAAGAAACCCTATGTATGTACATCTGGCCTCTATCTTCCCAGCCCATGGGACATGCAGCCAATGGACAGACGTGCCCACAGTTGAACAGCTGAAGCATCATCTACGCTTGTGCACACGCCTGGGAGAAGAGGCGCCTGGCAGGTACTGGCTGAGAACACCTAGGCTTTAGCAAAGGATGGCGGAGCAGGAAGGCCACTCCAGTCATCTGCTCCCTGTCACCACTAAAGGAATACACCAGGGAGAGCTGGAAAGGAAGAGAAAGAGAGCGACGCCTAAATCACGCGAACCTCTGAAAAGGTGATGTCAGCAGATCCGTCTGACACGTTCTTTTCCTAAAGCAGTTATTAGATAAATGACTCCAAATTACTTGACTTAAATTTCTCAGCAAAGAACGCAATGATAAAACCAAGCTCCCGGAGGTGGTGGCAGTAGCATCTCTCCCCCGGAGCTCTTAGAGGCGACAGCGGGCTAGGCACTCCAGCTGCCCCTCGGGGAGAAGAAGGAAAAAATGTTCCTGCCTGTCAGAGCCACCTTTGTTCTCACCTTCGCCGCTCTCACTTACTGTGTCTGCAAAAGTGTATTTTGTTCATCTCCACGCTGAGGAACGGGATCAGATTGAGCGCAGGAGGTACTGCGGAGCAAAGAGCTTGTCTATGCACCATCCTCAGTGGCTGCTGCTCTTAATCCAGGGGCCATGCCCTCTCTCTCCCTGCTCCTCCTGCCTGGTCAAAGGCAGGCTGGCTGTGCCTGGGGTGCAGTCAGTGGCCAGGATGTAGTTTCTCTCTAAGGGTACTGAGCCCGGAGGTTTGGTCTCATTAGTGCTGACTTTAACCATCTGAGCTGCTGCTTGCCTTCTTCAAAAGGCACTTGACAGAAGCACGAAATAGCTCTGAGATGAGTTCAGAAAAAAACGTGGCTCCAACATTTACAAATGGTATTCGGGAAAGGCATCTTCACTTCCTAGGTGCTGGTGTAAGGAGGGCTGTGGGAAACAGAGGTAAGAAGAGTGTCTAAGCTCTGGGGATGTGCTGCTGGCAGCAGCGTCCACATGTCCCCCTCCAGCCAGCCAGCTTGAGGCGGGGGTAGCAGCCTGCTCATCCCACAGTAGCGCAGAGCACCTAGGTGGGTCCTGAGCACCAGGTGAAGGCAGCACAGGGAACGGCCAACCACAGTCTCAAGGAGCCCGGGGCCCTTCTCTGCTAAAGAGAAGCGCTTCCATGGGAGGGGGTAAGGGCTCTTAGGTCACTGTTCCAGGGAGGGAAAAGAAACACAGAAACCTCTATAGGGCCCTCCCATCAAACCCACACACACTGGAGACCCAAGGCTCTGCTGAGGGTGAACGGAGAGGCACAGAGCAGTCCCACATCATAGCTGCTTTTCCTCTGCAGGAGGGTAAGGCTATGGGGCCATGTACAAGCATGGGGCAAGTATGGCTCTGGACAGTAGCCATGGTCACTGCTGCTGTCACCTCAGGCCACAGGGCACACAAGGGCTAGCGAGAGGGATGTGTGTTCAGCCTGAGAGTAAGAGAAAGCACGCACGTGTGAGTGTGGACTCGAGCAAGGCTGACCAATTCCAGGCACCATGTTTTACAAGTGACACAATCACACAGAAGCCACTTCAAGGAGGGTCTAGAAGGGCTCCTCAGGGTGGGCATGCTAATAAGTTAAAGTTTAGCCTGGAAAAAGGCCACGAGGCCACGTGGAAAGAGAATTAATTAGACTTGTTTTACGTCACTCCGGAAGACAGAACTGGGGCCAAGAGATGGACGTTAGAGGCAGATTTTGGCTACTACCAAAAGGAGCCTGTAACATTTACAGCCTCCCCATCCTGGATTCCCATCCCTGTCAGCATTCATGTTAAGAATGGCTGCCTCTGATGGGGGATGGAACCAGATGACCCCTTCCAACTCTTAAAGAGATTACAGCCCTGTAAAATTCAAGTCCTCAAATCATCTTCCCCTCCCCCTGCCCCAGGAAAGGTACAGACAAAGAGTGAAGTGAGACTCAAAGACCACTGCAGTCAGGAGCAGGGAGAGAAAGGGCATCCTGTCTGGACTGGGAACAGGAAGCAGCGTTCTCGCAAACTGTTGAAATGTCACAAGACATGACAGATTCTTAGTGAGGTGCTTATGAAGATATTTACCTGACATATAAAGTGACTCAGACACTTTTTTTGATGACAGAGAAAGATGTTTTTGTGCCTTAAAGATCCCCTTCCAAAGGAACACTGTGTTCCTCTCAGGCTACTGACTCTAGCCCATGATCCTGAGGGTGGGTCTGTCTGGGACAACAGGCCAGTACTGCCAGAAGCCGGGATTTGTCCCCCGCTTCCAAGGGTCCCTTCTGGCAACCCTGCTCACTTGGGCAGCCTGGATGTACCCGATCCCATGCAAACCTCTGCAGGGAGCAAACATTCAGCAATCTCACAGGGAAGCGCTCTTCCTCCCTTGCCCATCTGCTCAGAATCAAACACCTCGAACCAGTTTTCTATGGGGCAGAGAAGACAGGACAGGGCTCTGTTGAAGTGGAGCCGAGGAGGAGCAGGGCAAAGGCAGCCTGGATCTCTCCAGGGATGTTAGGAATTAACTAATGGTAATTAGCTGTAAGTCACTAATAAGGAATGAGCACCCTTCCCCGCTGCCTCCTCTGGGCTTGCTGCTCAGCCAGCAGGAGCGGCGGGAGGCTGGGACCCTTCAAGGAAACTTATCCCACTGTTTACTCTCTTCCCGGTAGTCTTTACATGGGATTAACTGTCGGGCTCCAGGGAAGGGACAGCCTCCAGGGAAGGGATCTCAGTTGTCGCAGTTTCTGGCGTGGTTCTGCTTGTGACCTCAGAGCACACATTACACTCTGGACTCCTTGCAGAGTTCCCAGATGCTGCCTCGGTGTGGGTCAACTCAGGGCGTGGAACCAGCCCGTAATGCGCTTTCTCGGATTCCTCTAAAGGGACAAGGCAGTGTCTCCGCGAGTCAGCTCTATGGCGTGGATCTGGACTTCCCTGCCATCTGACCTGTCACATCTATCCAGTTCTTCCTAACTTGTGTCCCAGCAACGGAGCTTGAAGTGGTGATGGAACTGTGACAGCCCCTCTCCCATGACACTCCTGGGTGGAGGACTGACCTTGGCTGTTGGCATCTTTCATTGCAGAGCCTCCACCTCCCTCCCCTAGGGGGCTGCCCTGTGTTCCACTGGGGGAGATTTGGCTCCGTTCTTGCCATAAGGGCTGGGAAGGATCTGATCTTAATCATCTTCGTGACTCATCATTCAGCATTACTGAGCTCCTACTACATACAGGGCCACTGGGTTAAGTGCTAGGGATACTGGAGAGATTGAAAGGCTGACTTGCAGTTACAGATACAGGAATTCCACGTAAAAAGATAAGTCATGACCTCAGGGTGTTTCCCAATGTGGAGGATTTTTCCGTGCACTGGACATAATGTCAAAGGCTGGTAAAACTGGATAGGAAGAACTGGCTTCTGTGCTCAAAGAGCTCCATTCTGGAGAAGGAGAACCCAGAGCACTGAAAGCCCGGCCGTGGAGGACACAGGAGCAGAGAGAACTAAGGAAATGTGGACTGCCTTGATTTTGACCATCACCAGTGAGTGAGCCAGAAGGGCCAGCCATGGCTAGCTATTCCACTCTCTTAAGCGCATACCTTCCGGTAATTTCCATCCTCTGGATAAACCCTCCCTCAGTGGAAGAAGGCCTGCCCTCCAGTAAGACTGTCCATCCAACAAGACTTAGAATGGATTTTTTTCCCCCAGACTTTAATCTGTTCATTTTTTGACCAGGTAACGCACAATATAAAATTAAAATGTACCAAAGAGTAATGCACAATATAAAATTCAAATGTATCGAAGAGTAAGCAAGGAAAAGTAAATCTCCATCTCCCAACCCCCATGTCCAGTCCACCCAATTCCTCTCCCTAGAAGGTCTGTTTCCAGTTCCTTGTTTCTACTCCCAGAGATATTCTATGCACACAGAAGCATAAACATATATATCCATATATACACGCACACATACAAATACATACATACACATATATATTTAAAATGGTTTTTGACTCTTCATTCTGAAATATGTATTATTTTGAACACAAACACTACACACACTGTTCATTTCCTTATTTTATCAAGGTTTTATATATTGGGGATTGTTCCATGTAAGTACATGTAATGCTGCTTCATCATTTTTAATGGCTGTGGAAATTTCTGACTTTATATACCATAATTTATTTACCTGACTCCCTCTGATGGGTATTATGTCCATTCTAATTTTTGCTAATACAAACAATGTCACAATAAATATTTTTGTATAACATTTCATTTCACATGTATGAAAGTATATGTGAATGACAAATTCCTAGAAGTGGAATTGCTGCTGGGTCAGTTTTGGTAGATATTTCCAAACCATTCCCTACAGAGGAGTTACTACTTTATACCCCAAGACGAAGGTATGAGGTTAAACTTTTTGATCTGTGCAATCTGGTGCTTGTAATTTGCATTTCTCTTATTGAGGCTGATATACAAATACTGACTCCTTATGTTGTACACCTGAAACTAATATAATTTTATATGTCAATGACACCTCAATAAAAAAAAAGAGTGAGGTTGGGCATCTTTTCATTTGTTTCAGAGCCATTTGTGTTTCACCTTTCTGTGACCTCTCTAATTCAAGTCCTTTTTCCACTCTTCTACTAAGTTGGTGCTTTTTTTCTCACAAATTTTAGGGGTGAGAGTGGTTATTACTATGCCCAGCCTGAAGGGTGTTCTGCAACCATCAACGGGAGTGTGAGGTCAAGGGCGCTGAGTCAGTGGGTAGCTGGCCACAGTCAGGGACAGGCCTGGGTACAAGCTGCTGAGATGGGAGCAGTCACCCTGTGTAATCAGGGGGCCCCCATGTGGGGATCCCTGCCCAAAGAACACGGCCGGCACTAGGTTCTGCCTTCTGTAGCAGCTCAGTGTTCCACAGTTTCTGAATCTTTATTAAGTGAAGAAATCAAGACAAAGTTCTTTACTATTGGCATCATAATCTCTGCAGAGAGTTCTTGGCGAGCCAGGCAGGAAAGGCTGTATACTTCTATTCTCCCTCTATACGGCCCTTCAGCTGGGAGCTGGGGCAAGGCTTTATTTGCCTGCCTGTTGCCTGCCTTTCTTCCCTCCCTCCCTCCTTTCTTTCCTTCCTTCCTTCCTTCCCGCCCTGCTCTCTCCCTTTCATTCATCTCCCTCCCCTCCCCTCCCCTCTCTTCCTTCTATTCACCCCACCCACTGCTCACTTAATACTGAATTGTGGGGCAGGCAAGGCTTTGCTCCCTAAGCCTTCTCTCATGCATCTCCCAGTATAGCTGGGTGACATGTGTACCATAACTAGCATCTATTCCAATTACATACCCTCTACCTCCTTGACAATTAGGTCTTCCTTCAGTTCTGAGCCAATCACAATGGATGGAAGCAAGGATTATATAAATTAGCCTCAGCCACACCATGCAATGGGCCTCGAGGCCAGGGTTCTGGGCTGTTGTGAGCCTCCCATCTACTGCTCCACTAGCCCCTTCTCTGGGCTTTCCTTACCGCCAACCAAGTCCTGGCCTAGAGGCTACCAGTGGCAAGTCCAGATGTCTGCTTATTACTGTGAAACCCGGGTTTTCTATGTTCCTCTCCAGGATGGTCCAGGGCTGATCATTAAGCTTGTTTTGCTCCTCAGTTCTGAGCAATTTCTAGTAGAAGGCAGGATGAAGAGGAGGGGAAGAATGGACTTCTTTCTGTTTCCAGTTCTTGTCAGTATTCCTCCAGCACCAGAAGGCTGCAGTGGCTTCAAACTCCAGCTCCTACTCATACTTTCAAACTCAGCAGCACTCGACTCCCTTAAGGTCTAAGAATCAGCCATAACACCCCTGGTCTGAGGTTCAAGCATAAGCCAGAGGGCACCCCTCTGAGATCTGAACACCAGCTACCAGGGGCCTCTTCTCTGAGCTCCCACAGTCCAGTGATCTTACCCCTTCCTTTTTATTTCCCCAGCCCTAGGCTTAGTAACTGCTTTCTACAGTTGCTAATACCTGGGTTACTTCAGGGTCCCTTTTTGCTCTTTCAGCCTTCTGATACTTATGTAATTCCCTGTATTAAATCCCTCTGTTTGAAATACCTTGCATCATCTCTATTTTCCTGACTAGACCTTGACTTTGTACATCACTTAACTCCCAATTTTAGCCCAGAGCCTGATGAGTGTCCCCTGTGGTAGCAGGAGGACCAGGAGAGGAGAAACAATAATCATGTTGAGTCTGGAGAGGTGAATGAGGGAGACTGCCATGCACAGAGGAGGGACCTAAGATTCTGGGAGTTCACCATTTAAAGAGAATCACCTGGAGGGTTCTCATCCAAGTATTATTTCTCCCATAGTTAGAGTCATGATCTGTTGTAGTTTTTTTAATTGCTCCAGGCTCCATTCTGAGCTCGTTCTTCTCTCCCCACCAGAGATTAGACTGTATAACTCCCAGAAGACAGTTATCCAGGGCTTCTCAACACAAGATTTAATCAGTAAAATTTCTTATAGTGAATTGTCTTCTCTTTCTCCTTCTGAATTTATAATATGAAAATATGTTAAAAAAAAAAAAAACAAAACACGGGGCTTTCCTGGTGGCGCTGTGGTTGAGAGTCCGCCTGCCGACGCAGGGGACACGGGTTCATGCCCCG
>NC_041217.1:35050206-35054747 GCF_002837175.3 Physeter macrocephalus
GCCTGTGCTCCGCAACGGGAGAGGCCACAACAGTGAGAGGCCTGCGTATCGCAGAAAAAAAAATACACAACAACAACACAAAAAACCCCCTATATTTGGCCCTCCTGGACAAACTAGAGA
Organism: Physeter macrocephalus; assembly: GCF_002837175.3. Taxonomy (NCBI): domain Eukaryota; kingdom Metazoa; phylum Chordata; class Mammalia; order Artiodactyla; family Physeteridae; genus Physeter; species Physeter macrocephalus. Next base: position 35,050,327 of record NC_041217.1, read on the forward strand.
AGGAGTGTGCCATGAAGCAAATAAGTTAATAAAGGGTAGGCCTGCTCAGTGCCCACATACCTCTAGCTCATTCCCTACCTTCTCCATCACCTTATAAGGAGAGAAGGGTTCAACAGCTTATCTTGTCTAAATTAATAGCTATACAGGGATATCCAGTTGCTCTAGAATGAGATAAAAAATTCCTTTTGTCTAGAAATAAAAGCAAAAATAAACAAGTGGGACCTAATCAAACTTAAAAGCTTTTCACAGCAAAGGAAACCATCAACAAAATGAAAAGACAACCTATGGAATGGGAGAAAATATTTGCAAACGATGCGACCGACAAGGGGTTAATAATGTCCAAGATATACATACAGTTCATACAACTCGATATGAAAAAATAAACAACCTAATCTAAAAATGGGCAGAAGACCTAGACATTTCTTCAAAGAAGACATACAGATGGCCAATAGGTACATGAAAAGATGCTCAAAATCACTAATTATTAGAGAAATGCAAATCAAAACTACAATGAGGTATCACCTCACACCCATCAGAATGGCCACCATTAAAAAGTCTACACATAATAAATGCTGGAGAAGGTGTGGGAAAAGGAAACCCTCCTACACTGTTGGTGGGAATGTAAATTGGTGCAGCCACTATGGAGAACAGTATGGAGGTTGCTTAAAAAACTAAAAATAGAGCTACCATACAACCCAGAAATCCCACTCCTAGGCATATATCTAGACAAAACCCTAATTCGAAAAGATACATGCACCCCAGTGTTCAGTGCAGCACTATTTACAACAGCCAAGACATGGAAGCAACCTGAATGTTCATCAACAGATAAATGGATTAAAAAAAGATGTGGTGTGTATATATATACAATGGAATACTACTCAGCCATAAAAAAGAATGAAAAATGCCATTTGCAGCAACACGGATAGACCTAGAGATTATCATACGAAGTGAAGTCAGAAAGAGAACAACAAATATCATATGATATCATTTATATGTGGAACCTAAAATATGATACAAATGAACTTATTTACAAAACAGAAACAGACTCACAGACATAGAAAACAAACTTATGGGTACCAAAGGGGAAAGGGGGCAGGGGAGGGATAAATTAGGAGTTTGGGATTGGCAGATACAAACCACTATATATAAAATAGATAAAAAAACAAGGTCCTACTGTATAGCACAGGGAACCATGTTCAATATCCTATTATAAACCATAATGAAAAAGAATAACTGAATCACTTTGGTGTATATCAGAAACTAACACAACACTGAAATCAACTATACTTCAATAAAAATGTTTTTTAAAAACCACAGTGAGGTATCATCTCACACCTGTCAGCATGGCCATCATCAAAATGCCTACAAATAACAAATGCTGGAGAGGGTGTAGAGAAAAATGAACCCGCCCACACTGTTGGTGGGAATGTAAGTTGGTGCAGCCACTATGGAAAACAATACAGAGGTTCCTTAAGAAAACTAAAATAGAGCTACCATATAATCCAGCAATCCCACTCCTGGGTATATTTCCAGAAAAGATGAAAACTCAAAGTAAGTCAGACAGAGAAAGACAAATATTGTATGATATCACTTATATGTGGAATCTAAAAAATAATACAAATGAATCTATATACAAAACAGAAACAGACTCACAGACATAGAAAACAAACTTATGGTTACCAAAGGAGAAGGGGAGGTGGGGGGATAAATTAGGAGTATGGGATAAACTACTATACATAAAATAGATAAGCAGCAAGGATTTACTGTATAACACAGGGAACTACATTAAATACCTTGTAATCACCTATACTGGAAAATAATCTGTAAAAAAACATGTATATATATATATATATATATATATATATATATATATATATAGCTGAATCACTTTTCTGTATACCTGAAACTAATACAATATTACAAATCAACTATTCTTCAATTAAAAAATTGCCTTTTGTCCAAGAGCTTCCAATCATTCTGATAAGAATTTGAGTTGTAGCTGAATCCCCTTAAATGTGTTTACAGTTGGCTAAATTCCAAAACTGCAAATAAAATGCTTTTGTATTATGTTTGCCCTTTTAATCAAAAGAAAAAATAATCAGACTATGTTCTCCCCTTTGTTACACCCAAGAATGCACCTATACTCCAACCTGTTTAATGGAATCTTTAAAAATAAGTTTTAAAAAAATCCTCTCTTACTTCTGTCCTCTCTCTAGGATGAGGAACCACAAAGCAGAAAGGAGTAATATTACTTACCTCCATGGTTGGGCCAGTTTCAGGAGCCAGAACTCTCAGCCCCAGAAAAGAGCCCTGCCCTTGGACTCAGAAGTCTGAGTTTCACCTCACGTTAGCTATATATACTAACTTCATGTTAGCTATATATACTAACTTCTCTGAACCTCTTGTTTTCTTTTCTTTAAAACCAGATTTTAAAATCTCCACTCACAAAATCATTATGATTCTCCATTCATTCAGTAGGATGCTGAAGAGAGCAAAGCATCTCAAAACTCTAAGTCCAAAAAGGTTTCCTTATGCCTAAAACCTGCTGTTGAACAAGCCCATTTCTGGCTTGTAGAGGTATGGAGACACAAACCCTGAATATACTCTGCCTGCATAAACATTTTGCTCTTTTCTTGTTTCTAACCCCAAACTTGCTCCTGTTATTTAAACCTGTCATCCCATTAGCATTGCTGTTTGTCAACAGCATGATTTCTATGACACCAACTTGGATCCCCATTGCCCAACATTTCAACATTCTGCTTTCCCACTTCCCATAAGCCAGACAAGCTGGTTGACACCTACATATGACAGGTCAAGGTCATTCGTGACTCTGACCCCCATGTGGTCACTGCCAGAGATAACATGACCTGAGGAAGCCACCTTTCAGACACAGTGTGGGCAGTGTGGATGGCTCCCAGCAGCCCACCCTCATAACTTGAAAAATACTGTGCTACCTGCATCCCACTATCTGAGGGTCATCCTTGTACAGAAAGGTCTACCATGGCCATGGCAAGGTTTGCCTCCAGTACCACCAATCATTGCTGTATGCAGTGTGGCCAGCAGTATGTGGGGGCTACCTCGGTCTGACCTACTCAGGCCTATCTAGGTTATTCTTTGGGAGCTGATATGAATCCACAGCTTGTTTTGTGAATTCCTTTGTAATTGTGCTAGGCTTAGACTCCTAGAAATGAGTCTACATTCCTAAGCCCACTGAGACATGGGGGAAAAGGGACTTCTGTGTATGCTGGGTGGTCAGAGGGAACCCAGAATGAGATTCCAAATGCCATCTGAAGAATGCCATGTATCTGAGGATAATCCCCATGTACTAGAGTTGAATATATAGCCAAATATATGCTAAATATCCCTTGTACCCTCCTCAAGTATTTAAATGGCTAAGGCCAAGATTATACAGTTGGGCTTATTCCAAGGATTTAAATCAGTGTAAGCTGTTTCATATACCCCAGGTGGGTTATTTAACACAAAATTCAACAGTGATAGATGTCTGAGTCTGAATAAATTATAGAATCATTATGCTGGGAATGGTCTGTTTTTTGGTGTTTTTTTTTTTGCGGTACGCGGGCCTCTCACTGTTGTGGCCTCTCCCGTTGCAGAGCACAGGATCCAGACGCGCAGGCTCAGCGGCCATGGCTCACAGGCCCAGCTGCTGCGCGGCATGTGGGATCTTCCGAGACTGGGGCACGAACCCATATCCCCTGCATCGGCAGGTAGACTCTCAACCACTGCGCCACCAGGGAAGCCCTGTTCTGTTTTTAAAAGGCTCAATTCTGGTGTCACTTTAACTGAACCACAAATGCCCTGAATATTTTTGCATGCAGACATGTTAATTCAAACGTTCATAATACAACCAGTTTTTGCATTTTGCATAATTCACTTTCAGAACTCCATGCAATTTTACAATTAATCCTGCATTTCGTATGAACACAGATGCAATACATACAGCCACTAATTTCTCTACAGAACAAATAAATCCTCCCTTGGAGGGAAAAAAAAAACTGCTGGAGAATGCATATGGTGGTATGCATAATCAGTCAGCTTCTGGGGCTTTACACCAAGTGCATATGGATTTAGGGTCTTGGGATAATAACCAAACAGCACTGAATAAGCAATTGGATACTGAGGGCAAGACTGAAGACCTTTATTGATGAGTAATGAACCCAGAGCAGTGAAATGACAGAGAAAAAAACAGATGCTGCCAAGATGGGGGGAACCTTTTCTCCACCACCAGCCCCACCAAGTACACAGCCAGGGGAGGAAGGGCCTGAATTATAAATGCATGGCTTATTATTCAACATAGTTTTGGAATTTTTAGCCACAGCAATCAGAGAAGAAAAAGAAATAAAAGGAATCCAAATCAGAAAAGAAGAAGTAAAGCTGTCCCTGTTTGCAGATGACATGATACG
>NC_041217.1:35054774-35055117 GCF_002837175.3 Physeter macrocephalus
ATTTGTATGGAAACACAAAAGACCCCGAATAGCCAAAGCAATCTTGAGAAAGAAAAACGGAGCTGGAGGAATCAGGCTCCCTGACTTCAGACTATACTACAAAGCTACAGTAATCAAAACAGTATGGTACAGGCACAAAAACAGAAACAGAGATCAATGGAACAGAATAGAAAGCCCGGAGATAAACCCACGCACATATGATCACCTTATCTTTGATAAAGGAGGCAAAACTATATAGTGGAGAAAAGACAGTCTCTTCAATAAGTGGTGCGGGGAAAACTGGACAGCTACATGTAAAAGAATGAAATTAGAACACTCCTTAACACCATACACAAAAATAAAC
>NC_041217.1:35055626-35076184 GCF_002837175.3 Physeter macrocephalus
AATATCAAAAAAAAAAACAACCCAATCCAAAAACAGGCAGAAGACCTAAACAGACATTTCTCCAAAGAAGATATACAGATTGCCAACAAACACATGAAAGAATGCTCAACATCATTAATCATTAGAGAAATGCAAATCAAAACTACAATGAGATATCATCTCACACCGGTCAGAATGGCCATCACCAAAAAATGTACAAACAATAAATGTTGGAGAAGGTGTGGAGAAAAGGGAACACTCTTGCACTGTTGCTGGGAATTATATTTGTAGTGAGGTGGATGGACCTAGAGTCTGTCATACAGAGTGAAGTAAGTCAGAGAGAGAAAAACAAATACCGTAGCTAACACATATATATGGAATCTAGAAAAAAATTTTTTTTAAAATGGTTCTGAAGAACCTAGGGGCAGGACAGGAATAAAGACACAGATGTAGGGAATGGACTTGAGCACACGGGGAGGGGGAAGGGTAAGCTGGGACGAAGTGAGAGAGTGGCATGGACATATATACACTAACAGATGTAAAATAGATAGCTAGTGGGAAGCAGCCACATAGCACAGGGAGATCAGCTCAGTGCTCTGTGACCACCTAGAGGGGTGGGATAGGGAGGATGGGAGGGAGGGAAATGCAAGAGGGAAGAGATATAGGGATATATGTATATGTATAACTGATTCACTTTGCTATAAAGCAGAAACTAACACACCACTGTAAAGCAATTACACTCCAATAAAGATGTTGAAAATAATAACAAAAATAAATAAAATGCATGGCTTCAAGTCTCCTCAGTGAAACATACACTAACTATATGTTCATAGTAGTCCTCTGAGGATTAGCACAACAGCACTCAATCTGCTTGAATATTTTTATCTGTGGTTGCCCTGCAGAACGCCACCACCTTCTACAAAATTGCTTCAGGTGTTGAGAAACGATGATGCCACACGTGTACCAAGAGGGTATAAAAAGTTGTATTACTCACATAATGAGGATATCTGGGGAAAGCAGGCACCCAAGCCATCCCGAAAGGGAGGGGCAAATGGCTTTGGTTTCTGTCATGGTTGGGGGTAGGGCCAGGGTGAGCAGTGTCTGGATTTGCATGGTTTGAGTTTGCAACCAGCACCCAGGGAAGGAGAGAGTCCGTTTTCTTGTTGGTTTGCCCAGAGATGGGACACAAGGGGATGAAGGAGGGTGGGGCTTGGGTGCTGTCAGCAGTCGAACATCCAAAATGGGGCCAGAATATTTATTATCATCTTCCTATCTTCCAGCTGTCATTTAGGGACTTAAATCTGAAATCTACCTACTCTGAAATTTACCTACTGTGTGACTCAACCTACTTAAACTCTCTCCTCATCAGTAAAAATTGAATAATATTTAAAATAAATGATGTCACACATATCAGAGGAAACTGGCTCAGTGGCTGCATAAAACAGACACTCAATAATTGTTTCTGAATCTCAGTCTGGAAATTTAAGAAAAAAAAAAACCTGTTTCCTTCCCATAGTTCTATCTCTACCCTTAGTTTGTATTCTTATAAAAACTGGAGAGAGGCCACCAGTTCTAGTAAAGACTCTTGAAACTATTTAGCAGAGATGTTGGGATGAGGTTAAGAAAAGGGTAGTAGAGAGGTAATAAGGCTAGTGGTGGTGGGAGGAGCAGGGAAGGTGGTGGTCAGGGCACTGCAGAGGGTGACTCCCACAAGATGTGTCAAAGAACATGCCTGTCTGAGGCATCTCTGCTGGTCACACTGAAAGGTAGGTATCCTGGCAAGTAAACCCACCCCTGGTAGAGCGGGTAAGGACAGGAAATGGTGTTATAGGTTGAACTGTATCGCCCCCAAAGCATGTGTCCTTATGTGGAAATTCAGTCTTTGCAGATGTAATCAAGTATGAGGTCATAGTCAATTGGAGTGGGTCCTAAATCCAATGTTTGATGTCCTTATGAAAAGAAGAAAGAGAGACATAGAGACAGACAGTCAGAGAGCCTACCATGTGATGACAGAGGCAGAGATTACAGTGATGCAGCTGCAAGGCAGGGGACACCAAGGATTGCCGGCCACCACCAGAAACAGAGAGAAGAGGAAGGATTCTCCCCAGGGTCCCAGAAGAGCATGGCCTAGCTGACACCTTGATTTCAGACTTCTAGCTTCCAGAACTGTGAAAGAATAAATTCTGTTGTTTAAGCCACCATGTTTATGGTGTTCTGTTATATCAGTTCTAGGGACCTAATATGATAGAGAAAAAATCATCTATTCCTTCTTTGAAGATCTGAGTGTGTAATTTTATTCAAAATTGGAATAACTGGGGATGCTGACACTTTTTGTTTTAGAATGATGACCAAATTGCAGACCTTTATATATTGCCAATTACCCTTTAACCTCAAAATTATTTTAAATATAAATGAGAACGTTTTATATAAAATATCTAGGATTTTGACATAAAATAATTTTTATACTCCATGGTTAATAGTATAACAAATTCACAAACAGAAGATAAAAGATGCATTTCTGCAAGATCTGTGAGCAAAGACAAAATGTTAACGATGATTATATCTGGGCTATGGGATTATGGGTAATTTTTCTTTTTTTGGTAACTTAAAATTTCCTCATTGTATAAAAAATATTTTCAAAAGAAACACACTTTTACTTTCCAGAGACATTATTATTTTCATAAAAGTAAAAATAGGATTCAATGCCTTGTCTTATGGGCTTTTGTCTTGACTTCTAATCCTGGGCTGGGGGATGTGTTCATAGCCTGCTGATTAGGCCTAAAAGGATTAGAATAGGGCATGCAGTAGTAGGATGCATTTGTTCTTTGCAAAATTGGAAAAAAATGAACTTATTCTGCCCGCACAAGAGGCTCAAGCCAGGGAGTGTGAGGGTAATTTTTTTCTGATATAGTATAATAACATGGATAGTCCTCTTATTCTCAGGAGTTTTCACAAATGAGCCTTAAAGTCCTGCTGCTAGTGTCTTTGTAACAAAAATCAAATATATTTAGTAAAAATAAATGGAGAGTTCATGTTCTGCAATGACCACATAAACTTAATACAGTCTCTGTCTCCTGCTACTTACTAAAATTACATTACCAGGGGCTTCCCTGGTGGCGAGTGGTTAAGAATCTGCCCACCAATGCAAGAGCCACGGGTTCGAATCCTGGTCCGGGAAGATCCCACATGTCGCAGAGCACCTAAGCCCGTGCGCCACAACTACTGAGCCTGCACTCTACAGCCCGCAACCCACAACTACTGAAGCCTGTGCATCTAGAGCCTATGCTCTGCAACGAGAAGCCACCGCAATGAAGAGTAGCCCCCACTCTCTGCACCTGGAGAAGGCCCGCACGCAGCAATGAAGACCCAATGAAGCCAAAAATGAAAATAAATAAATAAATAAATAAGTAAGTAAAAAACTTTAAAAATTTACATTATCAGCAACAAGAATTATAAAACTTCACCAATTAAGACATTACAGTATTGGCCCAAGAAACAAATAAACCATTGGACATCTGATTTATGACAAAGATTGCACTGCACATCATTGGGGAAATGATGATCTTTTCAATCAGTGTTGCTGGGTCAATTAGCTATTCACACAGAAAAAAAAATCTTCATCCCTATATCATATCATACACAAAAATTATTTTAAATGGAGTGGAGATATAAATGGGAAAAATTAAAAAGTAAAAGGTCTAGAAGATAATATAGAGTGATACCTTTGTGACCTTGGCATAAACAAACACTTCTTAACGAGGACACAGAAACCACTAACAATGAAGGAAAAGATTGATAAACAGGGCTTAATGAAAATTAAAAACGTCTGTTCATCAGAAAACATCATTAAAAGAGTAAAATATGGAAGCCACAGAGGGGGAGAACATATTTGCAATATATAAAACCAACAAAAGACTCTTAACCTGGAATATATAAAGAATGCTTACAAATCAAGGGAACAAAAGGCAATTGACTCAATTTTTTTAAATGGCCAAAAGACTTCTAAAGGCATTTCACAAAAGAGAATATACAAGTGGTCAATAAACATATGCAAAGATAATTACACTTTAGTCATCAGGGAAATTTAAGTAAATTCATGATGAAATCACACACACACACACACACACACACATGCACACACACACAAACACAGCAGAAGATCAAGAAGATGGACAACTCCAAGTTTTGGAGAGGATATAGAGTCATTGGAATCCTCGTGCACACTGTTTAGAGAATAAATTGATGCAACAACATTAGAAAACTGGTGACTTCTACGGAAACTGATCACCTACATATTCTAAGACCCAGCAATTCCACTCCTGGGCTCACACCCAACAGAAATGTGTACATATGTCCAGTAAAAGACCTGTACAAGATTTTTCACAGTAACACTATTTGTAATAGCCTCAATCTAAAAACAACCTAAAAAGTCCAGTGGAACAGACACATGAATTGTGGTATATTCTTACAATGAAATCTTATACATCAATGAAAGTGAAAAAACTAAAGCTATATGTAACGATATTGATGAATCTCTCAAACATAATGTTAGAAGAAGTAAGACACAAAAGAGAAATACAGTAAGATCTGCTAAAACATGATGTATGTGTTCCTAAAAATCACCACACTATGCAAAATCATGCAGTTAAAACCATAGGGCCTAAGGGGAAAAGAAACAGAGTTAGGGGAATAATACTCAAAAACCTTGCCAGTGACACACAAAAGAAAAAAAAAAGATAGAAATCTAATCAAAGTGGTAGCATGGTTTTACACATGTAAAATGATTAAGAAATGAGTAAATACTAAAATAAACAGTACTTTAGGTTTACAAAGATCTGAAGTTTGCTTATGGAAGTGGGTGTCAGAAGGGCTGCAGCCTGCAAGTTACTATATACAAAGTGATGGAAGGAGGGTTGACTGACATTGGATGGAGTGTTGTAATAGTAGACATGGCTGGGTGTGGCTCACAACATGCTAGCTGAACTGAGGTGGCTGGTAGACCTTTGAGGTGTGTGCGTGTTGTGTATTCCTATGGGCTCAGTTCAGCTGGGTGCAGTTTTCTGCATTCACCTAGACTTTCTTGAGGACAACACTGTGCATAAGCAAACACTAAACTGCATTATGCTCAGATTGTTCCCTAATGTATCAATCATGATGGAAATTTGCATTTCCAAAACAAGCATTACAGCAGAACTGATAGTACCTTATTATTCTATTTAAATAAGGTTCAAACACAGGCAAAATTAATCCGTGACATTAGACATCAGGATGTTGTTTACCCTAGAGTGGGTTGTGACTAGGAGGGATCACAAGGAGAAACTTCTGGAGTGCTAGATACTAGCTAAACAGGTATGTTCAGTTTATGAAAATTCATCCTGCTGTACACTTAAGATTCGTGCACTTTGATTTACGTATATTTTAAAATAAAAGTTTAAAAAAACTTTTAAAATTGAAAAACAAAATCTTCCCCTTTTTAGGAAGGCTTCCTGGGCTTTTAGGATAAGTACTGAGATTTTCCTACCCCACTGTATGGACATCCAGTTCCTCGCAAAACACAGGGTACACTAATCGCTGACACTCATGTTACATTTATACAGCTCTTTTCAGGCAGTGTTCAGTAGTTCATCATTCATACCCCAAAGAATTACAAACAAGGATTCCTAAATTATCAACTCCAGACAGATAGTTTAGCAGAAACTGCAGCATTTTCTTAGCCATGTGAAAATAGCATTGAAGAAGAAACTACATGACATGGATTCAAGTCTCAGCTGTGCCATTTTCTAGCTAATTGGGTTTGGAAAGTCACTTCACCTAAGTTCTACTTTCCTCACCCACTAAATAAGTATAATAATTCTGTTCAATCTGTAAAATAGGACTGTAATGCAAATGAAAGTGCTTTGCAAAATGTAAAGAGATATACATGCATAAGGTGTTGATACAGTATTTTCTCACTCATGTTTAACTAAAATTTAGTTTAAGCCTCCTCTTTCCCTGTTGGTGTACATCAACAATGTTGTGGACATCAAAATCCCAAATAACAAGGATGGCTGGCATTAGCCTAAATTTTTTATACAGCCTCGTGTGTAATTAGGGGTTTCACAAAGGCATTTTGATGGTGATATCGTGAGGGATTTGGTGCTCTGATGCATTAATGTCTTCATCAGGAAAACATGTGTCCACTCAGCATTTGGAGGTATGTGCAGATCTAGAGACACTGTAAAGCTTCCTGCCCACCATGTTGGAGTCAACACTCAGTTATCTGTGTTCAGAGAAGAGTTTTTGCTACAACTAACAATGCCCCCTTTCCACTCCCCCTGACCCTGGTTCATTCTCTTCCTAAGGCCCCTCCATCCTGTCTCCTAAATTTTGAGTTTGTTTTTTCTATCAAGTAAATTGAAGAGGGCACAAAAATCTGTTATCTAAAAATATACCTCTAAACGCAGATGCTGGACTTCCCTGGCAGTCCAGTGGTTAAGACTCCGTGTTTACACTGCAGGGGTTCGATCCCTGGTTGGGGAACTAAGATTCCACATGCCATGCCGTGCGCCATGGCCAAAACCAACCAAAGAAACTAACTAAATAAATCTTATAAAAAATAAACATAGATGCTGATTATTTGGATAAATTCGTTTGGATTATCCATATCATTGGATATATGGATGCTGCCTAGAGGTGCTGGGTTGTTGGGTTCTTATCTCCTTCCAGACTCTCAAAGCTCATTATAAATTCTACCCACTAAACTCAGTGGGAGAGGTTCACACACAGAATAATGCTTTCTCCTTCTCAGCCATAAAGCAACTCTTCCATGCTTGAAGAGAAGGACACTAGAAGGGAAACTAGAAATTTTCCATATTGTTTACTAATGCTTGTATTAACAGACCGAATTATGCGACCAAAGGTCTAAAGGGTGACACAGAGAGCATTTCAATTAGAATCATTAAGAGTGTTCATTAAAATACAGAGTTGGGGTGCTATCCTAGACCTACCGAATCAGAATCTCTTAGAGAATCTCAGGGTTATGCATTTTAAATAAGCTTGTCAGGTGGTTCTGATGGGCAATAAAGTTATGAAACAACTGTCCTGGAGGTTGGGCAAGAGAACGGCTGACAACTTACTGATTAGTGATGACACAAAGGGGAGCAATCTCGTTAAGGAAGCTGTGTTAGACCAGGTCAACCTTGAAATCACTCAACACTGTGTTAATAATGAGAAATGCAGCAACCAGGCATCAAACTTGCACTGAGAGAGAATGAGAGAATGAGGGCTGGAGAAAATGTCATACATATTTAACACTGAGTTGTCACAGCAAATAAACAAAACCAGATAATTTCCTACACACCATTCTGAGGACTCATCAGAAGTGAGATGTGACCAGAAGTGAGGTGTTCCTGCCATTTCAGCATGCCCCTGACTACGTATCAATCTCCCCACTCTCCCCACTTCTATGCATCCATCTGTTTACCAGATGGATTGATAAAGAGCATTTCCTCTGGAGAGCTTGGAAAAGTCACCTTATGCTAGGCAGTTGCAAAGCATAAGGACACCAGAAATGTCAAACTAACATGATGAAAGTCAGGGACTAGAATGGTTCCTAGACTTTAGCAGATGACCAATAAATCTTTTTTTTTTTTTTTGGATTTATAGAGTGAGCAAGGAAGGAGAAAATGAGATAGGATGGGATAAGAGGATGGAAGACAAGGTAAATGGATAAACACATGGACTGATAAAGAGTGGATGGATGGATGGATATATGACAGATAGATGGGTGAATGGAAAGAGGGATGGACAGATGGCTGGAAGAAAATGTAAGAGAACCATGTCAGATCAATTATCTTTTATCCCTAAACTATTTTTAACAGATTTATTGAGATGTAATTAAAATACCATACAATTCACCCATGTAAAGTGTATATAATTCAATGGTTTTTCATATACTCACAGAGGAGTACAAACATTACCACAATCAATTATAGAACATTTTATCACCCCAGAAAAGGAACCCCTGCTCATTAGCCATCACCCTCCAAACCCCCATCCCTCCCAGCCCTAGGCAACCTAACATACTTTTTGTCTCCATAGATTTGCTTATTCTGGACATTTCATATAAATGGAATCATACAATATGTGGCCCTTAATGACTGGCTTCTTTTACTTACAGTAAAGTTTTCAAGATTCATCTATGTCACAGCATGAATCAGTACTTCATTCCTTTTAATTGCTGAATAATATTCCATTGTATGGATATACCACTTCTTATTTATCTATTCTTCAATTGATAGACATATGGGCTGTTTTCACTTTTTTGTCTATTATCAATAATGTTCCTATGAACATTCATGTATGAAGTTTTTCTGTGGGTATATACCTAGGAGTAAAATTGCTGAGTCATATGGTAACTCTATGGTTAACATTTTTTTTTAAGTCCTGTTTATTTTATGTTACTTATTTATTTATTTATTTTTTGGCCGCACTGCGCGGCATGCAGTTCCCCGGCCAGAGATCAAACCCGTGCCCCGTGCAGTGGAAGCGTGAAGTCTTAACCACTGGACCACCAGGGAAGTCCCTATGTTTAACTTTTTGAAGAACTGCCAGACTATATTCCAAAGTGTCTGTTTTCTACTTTACATTCCCACAGGCAGTGTATGAGGGTTCAAATATTTCTATATCTTCTCCAACACTTATTTTCCATTTTTTTGTTTGCTTATTTGTTATTACAGCCATCTTAGGGGTATCTCACTGTGGTTTTAATTTGCATTTTCCTGGTGGTTAATGATGTTGACTATCTTGTCATGTGTTTCTTGGGTATTTGTATATCTTCTTTGGATAAATGTCTATTCACCTTTGCCAATTTTAAATTGAGTTATGTGTTATTCTATTATTGAGTTGTAATAATTCCTTATATAGATACAAATTCTTTATCAGATGTATGGGTTGCAAATTTTTCTTGCACTCTGGTTGCATTTTCACTTTCTTGATGTCCTTTCAATCACAAAAATTTTTACTTTTGATGCTGTCCAGTTGATCCATTTTTTCTTCTGTTGCTTGTGTTTTTGGTGTCATATATAAGAAACTATTGGCTAATCTAAGGTCACAAGGATTTACCCCTCTACTTTCTTCCAAGAGCTTTATAGTTTTAGTTCTTACACTTAGGTCTTTGATGCATTTTGAGTTAATTTTTGTATATAGTATGAGGTGAAGGTCTAACTTCATTCTTTTGTATGTGGATATCCACCAAACTATTTCTGATAGAAGAAAAAGAGGCCATGTGAGTAGAATATAATAATATAATATAATAATATTACCAATATTATTTCAGGAGCAAAGGTAAGGAAACAGAGGAGAAATCTATACTGGCCATTCTTTCTCCAAAATTCAGAAATTAATCTATGTGAGCTACAAAAACAGTGGATAAACCTCAAGTATTTTTGTCCCTGTCTCAGGTGCCAAAACCATTAAACTGTACAAATATGAAGACTTAAGCAATTCCCTAAAATCTTCTATGGGAGAATTCTGAAGATTCCTTCTTCCATCTTTCCTGTCTTTGACACCCAGAAGCCCTTGTCATTCCTCACATAGCCTTCCTGACTGGCCTTCCTGTTCCTAGTACTGCTTTCCTCCAAATCAGCCTCCACATTACCTCTACATGGATCTTTCAAAAATGAGATCTGTGCCACTCTCTTGCAAAAGTCTTTCTGTGACCCATCCCTATTTCAGCCTTATTAAGGATGAAGTCCATGCTCCATGGCATGGCATGCATGGCCTTCGTTATATTGTCTTCAAGTTACCTTTTTGGTGTCCCCTGGTGCAACCAGCCTATTCCCTGACATCATACTTCACATCTTCTCCGGCTATGATCCTAAGATGCTTGCAGTTTCCTGAATGTACAATTTTATGCCTCCATGCCTTTGTGCAAGCTGTGCCCATCCCCTAGGTCTGATACTTAAACATCCTTTAAGCCCAACTCTGAGGTCACCTCTTCCATGGTGAATTTCTCACCCAGAAGATAAAGTTAACCATTCACCTCTCTGTCCCCAAAACACTATGTCCCGAAGCACTGTGGCACATTTTGCCGTATTTGATTATCACTGTCTCCCAAGCACCTAGCACAAAGACCAGGAGGAATACAGGAAGGCCCTCTCCTTTAAGCAATTTTCTCTGTAAAAAAAGATCTTAGCCTCATCCAGACTCATCTGAGCACTGTATCTCTTTTTCCTGAATCAAATAGGCAGAGACACTTCCCACATTTCTTATTTTCTTACTGTGTACTTTTGCTTCGTTTAGTAAAATCCTCCCTATGGTAGCAATTTTTTACAGCGAGGCAAAAAGTATGACCCAACCCTCCAGCAATCTTGTTGAGGCAGCCATGAAGTGAGAAAAGTAATCAAGAGGCAAGCTTCAAAAATGAGAAAAGTAAGTGATAGGTAACTGTGGACACAAACAGAATGATAAAACAGGAGCAGAAACAATTTTATTATAAGTTATCTGTTTTCTTCTAGTTTTGTTAAAAAACGACTTTCCGAGGAAAGGCATGGCTCCCACGACAGGTCTGTGTGACCATCATTTGTCTATCTGTCATTTGAAAGTCAGCCAAATAACAGCACTCATTATGTTATCTGACATCTTCTTGATTGACAGCCCTCAGAATGCAAATGGTCCCTTCTTGTCCCTTATTACAAATGTTGTCAAAAACCGTCTCACATAGGAAACTCAACGTGGAACCAAGACAAATGAGAGTGGACCCACTCTCATTTGGACCCACTCGCATTGTTATCCAATGTGCAGACAAACAACTGGGGAAAGGGAAATCAGGTTTATTAAGCGAAATCCCATGTTCCCGTGTCATAAACTGGGTGGCCTGGCCTCCTCCAAACAGCCCAGAGACATCTTCCTGGGCAGAGTGTTATATCCCCTGGCTCAACCCTCAGTTACCTGTTTTCTTCTCCCCCTAAAAGCCAGAGGTTATAGGTAACTCCCTTTGGTACATACCCCTGGCCCCTGGAAGTCTTCTAACGGCAAAGGAATACAATCACCATTTAAAACAAGATATCAGATTTCCCCTTTTATTTTCCTGACAGCCGGTGAATCTTCTCAGTTTTTTCCCCCCAAGGTCACATGAAAATGTCACCAGAAAAATAAAGAAAAGTCCGGAGATGTGCTGCCTAGAGACCTAAATAGGGCTAAAATTAGCAGCTGCCTCCTTCTCCGGGCAAGAGCTGGCAGCAGCTGGAGAGTGACAATACCCAGAGGAGAACAGAGGGGAGCAGAGAGGCGCCGTGGGCATGCTGCCGCGGGCATGCTCTGTTCCCCACCAGGGGACAGAGGCTTCGAGCCTCGGGCTGGATGCTGGGCAGCTTCCAAGTGGAGCATTGGCCCTGCCTGCCGGCCCTGGTAGCCTGACGTAGGGTGACGTATACCCCCAGACCAGCTATTTCTATCTACTGCTTCCTGTATAATCAATGTCATGGTTAGAGAAGGTCACACGAGCAAGAGACAAATGTTAAGGCAGGTGGTAGCTGGAAATTTGGCTTTGTTTTAAAATCAGCTGATTTGGGATTTCCCTAGTGGTACAGTGGTCAAGGCTCCGCGCTTCCAGTGCAGGGGATGTGGGTTCGATCGCTGGTTGGGGAACTAAGATCCCACATGCCACATGGCACGGACAAGATAAATAAAACCAGCTAGTTAGTGCATCCCTGGATGGTCACTGTGGGTCCCCGCCTCTGCCTGCCCATCTTCACCAACCATCACCACTCTTTAACCTGACAGGGATCACCCATGAAAGACGAGATTTCTCCAGGAACTAGGAGGTCAGCTTTCCTTGCTTCTCACCTTCACTGGGCTCTCACCACTGGGCTTCTGGCCCAGAATACCCTACTCTGAGTGACTACATTTGCCATGTGACATTGCTGTGGCCGGCGTGTGACTGCTCCCACCCTCCTTTCAGACCTTTGGGGTGCCTGTCCTGAGGCCCATGCCCAGAGAGCAAAGTCTAAGGTGTGGATCTCAACACTTGAAGAGTGTATTTCTGACCGTCCAGCTCTGGACTCAGGCTCTGTACTGCGTTTCTTATAGTGGGGAAGGAGTCACTCCCCGCCCAACTCACTACTGCATCCGACCCCTCCACCCACCTTCCCACACCACACAACCTGCACGAGCTTCCTAGGGCTCCTGAAACAAAGTACCACAAACAACAGAAATGTATGGTCTCACAGTTCTGGAGGCTAGAAGTCTGAAGTTAAGCAGTCGGCAGAGCCACGGTCCCTCAGCCTCTAGGGGAGGTTCCTTCCTTGCCTCTTGCAGCTGCTGGTGGTCCCAGGCCTTCCGTGGCATGTGGCAGCTCAAGTCCAGTCTCTCCCTCTGTCTTCACATGGTCATCTTTTCCTTGTGACTTCACATTATCCTCCTCCTGTGTACGTCTGTCTGTCCAAATTTCCCCTTTTGATAAGGACACGAGTCATATGGATTAGGGCTCACCCTAATGGTCTCATCTTGACTTGAGTCCCTCTGTAAAGACCCGATAAGGTTACATTTTGTGATAATGGGATGAGGACTTCCACCTATCTTTTTGGCGACACAATTCAATCCATAGCACCTCCTTTGCCATGCCCTCCTCTCTGAGTAGGTTTCCCCATGTAAAGAAAACTCCACAACAGCAGGTAATATGACCGGGGGCAGCTGGCAGGCTACAAGAATCAATCGCAGGGTCAGTGCAGAGAAAAATGGTCCAGGTGAGGCTCAAGTGCCTGTCGGCATGAAGCTCTAACCTCCCAAACAATCCTGTGTGGAACCAAACAGGTGCTCCCAAAACAGGATTCTTCTTTTTCTCTATCTTTATTTCAAGACAATGAAAGGTTTTTCTCCATAGTTTTCATTCTCATTTACTGAATATTCACAGAAATACTTGACTGCCTTAATTACACCCCAGAGAGGTGACCACAGAGCCCGACAGAATTCCTGAGGCAAGGGAACATTCCCCTGGATTCCAGCTCCTGATCTTTACTGCAAAGAAAAGAACCACAAGCAGCCCATGCTGCTGCCTTCTTCTGCATTTCCAGCACTGCACAACATAATATATCACGATCACAGGCCTTCGGCTCTTACAATAGCCATTCCTGAGATCGTTTCGTTTCTTTGGTAATTCAGATAGCATACCTATACAAAACCATTTTCTCCTTCCACTGCTTTCTTGGTCTGAGCAAGGGTGATGAGAAACAAGAGAGCAAGCTAATACAATGCCCAAGTAAGCCTAAAAGAGGCAAAACCAACACCCTGAGGGCTGGTTCCTCGGGTGAGCCAGAGTCCTCCACCAACTAAGCAAGATTAGGATAAAACTACAGCAGTCCCTCCTTGTCTGCGGGAGATATGTTCCAAGACCTTGGTGGATGCGTGAAACTGTGGATAGTACTGAACCCTATATGTACTTTTTTTCCTATACATACACACCTATGATAAAGTTTAATTTACAAAGTAGTCACAGTAAGAGATGAACAACAATAACTGATAATAAAATAGAACAATTATAACAATATACTGTAATAAAAGTTATGTGAATATGGTCTCTCTCTCTCTCTCAAAATATCTTACCGTACAAATTTAATGCTTTTCCCATCTTAACTAAGTACCTGTAATGCACCATGGCCATAACTTGTGCAGTTTGAGGTACAACAGCAAAACTAGCATGAACTTCTTTTTCCCTTCTTCATAATTTCACGTACAGAAGATTTGTTCTTACTGTAGATCTTAGCACCTCAGCATACAATTTTTTTTTTCTTTCCCTATTAAGTCAAGAACTTTCACCTTTTCACTTAAAGGACGCACTTCGTGGTTTCTCCTTGGCATATCTATATTGCCGGCACCGCTACTCCTGTGCTTCGGGGCCAGTATTAAGTAAAATAAGGGTTACTTGAACAAAAGCACCAGGATACCGTGACAGTTAACCTGATGGCCAAGACACATACTAAGTGATTAACAGGCAGGACAAGCTGCACAAAGGGATGATTCATGCCCCAGGTGGGTTGGAGCAGGACAGCACAAGATTTCACCACACTACTCAGAATAGCATGCAATTTAAAACTTAAGAATTATTTCTGGAATTTTCCAGTTAATATTTCAGACTGCAGTTGACAAAGGGTAATTGAAACTGAGGAAAGTGAAACCGAGGATAAGTGGGTACTGCTATAGTTGTAGAGAGACACAGACCAGCTAGCGGCCAATCCAGCTAGTGGCCACGGGCTGGCCTATCAGCTCCAGAAACTCTAGGTCTGACCTCTGTCACGTAGCCCCAACCATCTACTGATAACTACAGGAAACAGAACAACAAACCAGGCACCCTAGACTTTGTCTCCAACAATGACACTCAGGCATGATCTGTGATGAAAACTGTGGTCACCTGCACGGTTTAGTTCTCAGAGAGCAGAGAGGTCAGTGTAGTATAATACAAAGCTATGGGATTTGGTGTCAAAGAGCTTCTAACTCACCTGGTTCCTCTGCTTCCTAGCTGTGTTAACGATAACCAAGTTTCCTGACCTCTGTGAGCCTCAGTGTTATTAGTAATACTGTGATGATGTCTGCCTAACTATCTCACAGGGGGTTGTTGAGAAGATCAACTGAACTAGTGACCTGGAAATTACTTAACCAACAGTGAAGAGTTAAAATAGTAACAATGGATGTTACTAAGTGACATTAAATTATGTTGAGTCAGAGGACTCAGAAAAATCTGAATGCCAGGTAGCCTAGAAATCTGTGCAAAGGAAAGGAATACTTGGGCTCTGGTCCCACACCCTATGCGGACTCCACGTGGCCAGGCTGGACCACAGAGAAGCTCCTTTAAGTGAGATCAGCCTGAATGTCTCAATGTCCCAGATTTTAACAATATGGATCCCTCTCTCTCTCTCTCTCTCTCTCTCTCTCTCTCACACACACACACACACACACACACACACACACACACACACACACACACACACACACACACAGAGTGTTAGTGATTATTTCACAGAAAGATGCAGAGCTAGCCAAGGCCTTAGCCCACAGGCTTGCTCCTGGTTTTCCCCAACCAAAACAAAGGGTCTGAGTTACCACACAGGAGGCAGAGAAACTCTCTGCAGGGAGAAGAGGGAGGGAATCTGGGAAGAAGAGGTCAAGGGAGAGACGGCAAACTGGGACCAAATTCATGCTATCGTCTAAATGACTACACTCTTGTGTCAAGTGAGGTAGACTGCAAAAAATGGTCAGTCACACTCCTTCACTCCTACTCGTATCAGCACCCTTTGCAATATGATTTCGTAGCTCTTCCTATCAGGAGATGGAATCTATTTCCCCTCCCCTTGAATTTGGGCTAGTATATCACATGCTTTGGCCAAAAGGATGCAACAAGACTGATTATGTGCCAGTTCTGAGCCTGAAAAGCCTTGCATACTTTCTGCCCTCTCTTTTGAACCACTATGACCGCCATATGAACAAGCCTGGACAGGTCTGCTGAAGGATAAGAAATCAACATGGAGCAGACCTGACTCAGCCAATTCATCCTAGTCAAGGCCCTAGAAATGTGACAGCCCAGCTAAGATCAGCAAATCCAACCCAACCACAGCTGACCCATAGATGGATGCATGCAGCCGTCCTAGACCAGCCAGACCCCAGTTGACAGAGAGACCCATGAGTTATATAAATGCTTATTCTTTTAAGCCATTAAGTTTTGGGATGGTTTGTTATGTAGCAGTGGCTAACTGATACATGCTAACCTCAACCACTGTCCAGTCCAAATTAACACTTCTTTTCCTTTGGGCTAGAATAAAGATGGTGAGGTCAGACTCAAAGGAAAGAGTGACCTTCTCTCCCCAGTAGAGCAGTAGTCTTCAAACTGGGTTATGCATACCACTAGGTGTATTCAGCGGGACTTTCCAAAGTATAAACAACATGGAAAACTTTAGAAGAATGGATTTCCAGATCCTAAAAATTAACCTAAGGCTAAGTTTCTCCTTTCCCCTTCTCTTCTCATAAAATATCCTTCATCTCACTTTAAAAACAAATAAAGCAAACTTCCTCCCCATCCTTCTTATCTCAGATTATTGCTCCAGGATGTAAAAACCTCAAGGGAATCAGTACAACACTTTGAGAAACTATTTGACAGTGGCTATGAAAGCTGAATATATGTACACCCAGTGACACAGCAATCCCTTCCCAGGTATAAACCCAACAAAAATGCATACACAGCTTCACCACAGGTCATATACATGACAGCCCATAGGAGCTCACAGCTATTATGTTCATCAACATTAGAATGGATAAATTGTGGCATGTTCACACAACGAAATACTTTATAGTAGTGATAAGCAGGAAAAATCTATAACAACACTCAAAAATATGAATGAATTTCTCAATACGATATTGAGCAAAATAAGCCAGACACAAAAGAATACATATTATGTGATTCTCTCTCTCTTTATAGAATCACATAATATGTATCTCTCTCTGTGTGTGTGTGTGTGTGTGCATTAAACGAACAAGCTCCTCACAGAAAGATATGCATTTAGATGTCAGAATAGGGAAGGTAGTAACTGGTAGGGGTCATGAGAAGGAGCCTCTAGGTTGTGGTTATACATGTGTGTTCGCCTAGAGAAAATTCTTATGATACGTGCACTTTGCTAGGCTATGTTATATTTCAATAAAAAGCTTTACAATAGAGGAACAACATAAAGGGACAATTAGATAATTCCTTTAATCAAATAACCATAAATTCCTACTCCATCCATTTCAAGAGAAATTTTACTTTTTATGTTTAATAATTATGTATCAAACGGTATCATCTTTAAGAGGAGTTATGCACTAATAAGAACTGTAATGATAACCCAACCCAGGAGAAAAATGATTACACTTCTAGCCTTACAGTGGTAGAAAAACAAACCAAAAAAAACCAATGCTACAGAGAAGTATGATAGTTGATAAAGGACATAACTTTGAGACAAGACAAAATTCTGCGGGAGAAATGAAATAGAAATATGAAATCAAGGAAATGTTACTGTGAAAGAAGATCTTGCTCATTTCTATTTTTAAAGGATGATGGTGGATATCAAATCACTAAGTTATTTATAATTTATATTATTTCAAGGTGTTGGTTTATCTTTTAAATGTCAATATTTATAATATGGAAAAAGTTAGGTATTTCATAATTATTTAAATTTATAATACAAGAAATTAGATGCCTACTTTAAAACACATAACCGGGTACATAATTTCTCAAAGTTACTCTATTAGGAGGCACATAAGCCAAAAAAAGTTATACCAAAAAAATGATTCAGTATAAAAGAATCTCCCCAAATATCCTTCCCTTAAGGACCTGTAACAGTGGTGTATTCCACCTACATTATCTCATTAATCTACATTAATCATATGCTTTTGGTTACAAGTTACAGAAACCTAACCGAACTGGATTGTCAATAAGTGAAGGATCTGAGATTTAACTCTACTTGCAAGCAACAAATTAGCCTGACACAGTTTCATGGATGCTGGCAGAAGACGAGACTCTTAGGTCAGAGACGAAGGACTTTCTCGCTCATAGCAATAAAAGTAGCCAGAGCATTTGTGCCGTTTCCCTGAGCCCCAGATCCCACAATGCGATGCGAAGAGGGCCAGGCGATGCCTGAACATGCAGTGGTTATGTTATAGGAGATAAGCCCCAAACATAGGAATCTAAATATTTTATAATGGGTGGTAAGACTGCCTGAACTTTGCCCCAGAGAGAGATATTATTTTTATTATACTGGACAGTAATCAAATAACCTCTAACTTTGCAGAAAGACACTATCTCCATCTTCCAAAGATGTTTGCTGCACAAATATTCTTGGAACGACAGCCTGGAACAAAAGCAGTCAGTATATGTGCTCAAAAGACATGCAGAAACACAAGAGAGCCCTGGAGAATTATGTGAACTGAGTAGAGGCTCCTATTATTGAAAAGTACATGTATATGCTGGCTTCAAGATCTCCTGGAAGTCAGGAGCTTGGGATTAACATACACATGCTACTATATATAAAACAGATAACCAACAAGGACCTACTGTATAGCACAGGGAACTCTACTCAATATTCTGTAATAACCTGTGTGGGGAAAAAAATCTGAAAAAATATGTATAACTGAATCACTTTGCTGTACACCTGAAACTAACACAATATTGTAAATCAAATATACTCCAATAAAATTTTTTAAAAAAAGAATATGTTGCAGTGGGTTGTCTCAAAATATTACCTCCAAAATACAGTTTCCAACATGCAGTTCTGCTTTCCTCAGAGTCGGCTTCCCTCTCTATTTGGCTCTCCACTGGTGACAGCAAGAGGGCTGCCAGCAGCTCCAGCCCAATATTCTGACACCTCTGCAACAAAAGAGAGCTTCTCCTCCCTGACAGTTCCAACAAAAACTCTGGAATTGCACCACGTGGGGAGATGGACCATACTGACGGGCCAGTCCTGCTCACATGTTGACCCCCTAGATCTCAGTATGACATAGACTGAGAGTGGGGTAACAGAGATTTGTTACCAAAGAATGCAGAGCAAGTGTTGAACAGGCAAAACTGAACCTTTTCCCTACACTGCTCTCTAAATACCCTCAAGACAACAAATCTCACATGTGTACTTCTGTGAAATTAAGCATCATTTCCTTTCACAGACAGATTCTTATGTTAATAAGACTAGCAGTGTGTCCAAATTGCTATTTTATAATCAAATTTCTTGAGAAAGAAGCTATTGCAGTGGTGCAGTGGTGCCACATCCAGTGGTGGATGTTCTGTGTAATAGCAAATGTTACTCAATTGTGCCGTGGTGGGCTAAATAATGGCTCCTCCAAGGATGGCTGTGTCCTAATCCCTGGAACTCATGCAAGTTAGCTTACCTGGATTTGCAGGGACTTTGCAGGTGTGATCAAGTTAAAGATCTTGAAATGGGAAGATTATCCTGGATTATCCAGGTGAGCTCAATAATCATAAGGGTCCTTATAGGAGAGACACAGGAGGAGTTAGAAAGTGGGCAATGCGATGAAGGGAGCAGAAAAACAGGACAGAGAGGAGATTTTACAATAAGCAGGACACGGAAACAACCTAAATGTTCATCAACAGATGAAGGGATAAAGAAGATGTGGTACATATATACAATGGAATATTATTCAGCCATAAAAAGTAACGAAATTGGGTCATTTGGAGAGATGTGGATGGACCCAGAGACTGTTTTGTAGAGACGTGGTTGGACCTAGAGACTGTCATACAGAGTGAAGCAAGTCAGAAAGAGAAAAACAAACATCGTATATGAACGCATATATGTGGAATCTAGAAAATGGTACAGATGAACCTATTTCCAAGGCAGGAATAGAGATGCAGACGTAGAGAATGAACATTTGGACACCAGGGCAGGAAGGGGAGGGTGGGACGAATTGAGAGATTATATGTCAATACATATATACACTACCATGTGGAAAACAGATAGCTAGTGGGAACGTGCTGTATAGCGCAGGGAGCTCAGCTTGGTGCTCTGTGATGGCCTAGATGGGTGGGATGGGGCGGGGGGAGGGAGGTCCCAGAGGGAGGGGATATATGTATACGTATGGCTGATTCACTTCGTTGTACAGCAGAAACTAACACAACATTGTAAAGCAATTATACTCAAATAAAAAATTAAATTAAAAAAGAAAGATGCTACACTACTGGCTTTGGAGAAGAAGAAGGTAAGCCATGAGCCAAGGGATGTAGCTGGCCTCCAGAAGCTGGAAAAGGCAAAGAAACAAATTCTCCCCTAGAGTTTCCAGAAGGAACCAGTCTTGCCAACATCTTGAGTTTAGCCCAGCAAGACTGATTTCAGACTTCTGGCCTCCAGAACAGTAAGAGATAAAATTGTGCTCTTTGAAGTCATTAAGTTCATAATAATTTGTTACAGTGGCCACAGGAAACTAATGCGAGTGGCAACATACAGCAAGTGGTCACTGCCCGGTGCGCTGGTAAACAGAAACAAACTCAAGGATGGGGTCTACTGCACAAAAGAATCTGCTCCCAAAGCTGAGACACCTGAGAACGATGACTCCTGCTAGATGTTCCCTTCTGTTACAAAAATGTTACTGAATTCCAAATTAAATATTCTTAACTTTTAACACTTAAAAAATATGTTCAGGAGAGAAGATGGCGGAAGAGTAAGACGCGGAGATCACCTTCCTCCTCACAGATACATCAGAAATACACCTACACGTGGAACTGCTCCTATAGAACACCCACTGAATGCTGGCAGAAGACCTCGGACCTCCCAAAAGGCAAGAAACACCCCACGTACCTGGGTAGGGCAAAAGTAAAAAGAATAAACGGAGACAAAGAATAGGGACGGGACCTGCACCAGTGGGAGGGAGCCGTGAAGGAGGAAAGGTTCCCACACACTAGAAGCCCCTTCGTGGGCGGAGACTCCGGGTGCCGGAGGGGGGATGCTCCGGAGCCTCGGAGGAGAGCGCAGCAACGGGATGTGGAGGGCAAAGCGGAGAGATTCCCGCACAGAGGACCGGTGCCGACCAGCACTCACCAGCCCGAGAGGCTTGTCTGCTCACCCGCCGGGACGGGC
>NC_041217.1:35076519-35077954 GCF_002837175.3 Physeter macrocephalus
CTCCAGAAACGGGCGCGAGCCGCGGCTGTCGGCGCGGACACCAGAGACGGGTGTGGGATGCTAGGGTTGCTGCTGCCGCCACCAAGAGGCCTGTGTGCGAGCACAGGTCACTCTCCACACCGCGCCTCCCGGGAGCCTGTGCAGCCCGCCACTGCCGGGGTCCCGGGATCCAGGGACAGCTTCCCCGGGAGAACGCGCAGCGCGCCTCGGGCCGGTGCAGCGTCACGCCGGCCTCTGCCGCCGCAGGCTCGCCCCGCATCCGTACCCCTCCCACCCCCGGCCTGAGTGTGCCAGAGCCCCCCAATCAGCTGCTCCTTTAACCCTGTCCTGTCTGAGCAAAGAGTAGACGCCCTCAGACGACCTACGCGCAGAGGCGGGGCCAAGTCCAAAGCAGAACCCCAGGAGCTGTGTGAACAAAGAGGAGAGGGGGAGGTCTCTCCCAGCAGCCTCAGAAGCAGCGGATTAAAGCTCCACAATCAACTTGAAGTGCCCTGCATCTGTGGAAAACCTGAATAGACAGCAAAATATCCCAAGTTGAGGAGGTGGACTTTGGGAGCGAGATATATTACTATTTTCCCCTTTTTTTCTTTTTGTGAGTGTGTATGTGCGTGCTGCTGTGTGAGATTTTGTCTGTATGGTTCTGTCTGTATAGCTTTGCTTCCACCATTTGTCCTAGGGTTCTGAACGACCCGGTTTTTTTTTTTTTCTTCTTAATAATTATTTTTTATTTAAATATATTTTATCCTACTTCATTTTGTCTTCTTCCTTTCTTTCTTCCTTTCTTTCTTCCCTCCTTCCTTCCTTTCTTCCCTCCTTTCTCCCTTCCTTCCTCCCTTCGTTCCTCCCTTCCCCTTCCTTCCTCTCTTCCTTCCTTCCTTTCTTGCTTTCTTCCTCTCTTCCTTCCTTCCTTCCTTTCTTGCTTTCTTCCTTCCTTCATTTCTTCCTTCCTTTCTTCCTCACTTCCTTCCTCCCTTCCTTTCTTCCTTCCTCACTTCTGTCCTTTCTTCCTTTCCCCCTTCCTTCCTCCCTTCGTTTATTCCTCCCTTCCTTCCTCCCTTTCTTCCTCTCTTCCTTCTTTTCTTGCTTTCTTCCTTCCTTCATTTCTTCCTTCCTTTCTTCCTCTTCCTTCCTTTCTTCCTTCCTCCCTTCCTTTCTTTCCTTTCTATTTTTTCTCCCTTTTATTTTGAGCCGTGTGGATTAAAGGCTCTTGGCACTCCAATCAGGCGTCAGGGCTGTGTCTCTGAGGTGGGAGAACCAACCTCAGGACACAGGTCCACAAGAGACCTCCCAGCTCCACACAATATCAAACGGCGAAAATCTCCCAGAGATCTCCATCTCAACACCAAGACCCAGCTTCATTCAAGGACCAGCAACGTACAGTGCTGGACATCCTATGCCCAACAAATAGCAAAACAGGACTACAGCCCCAGCCATT
>NC_041217.1:35078417-35082684 GCF_002837175.3 Physeter macrocephalus
GCATTGGCAGGCGGATTCTTAACCACTGCGCCACCAGGGAAGCCCCGATAACATTTTATTAAATACAAATACATTTATATAAATTTCTTGAAAATTCAGCTATTCAGAAGTTCTCCCTCTTTTCCTATCATGTTAAATAAAAAGTGCCTCTCAGGATCTTAGTCTGGTCTTCCCAAATATACTTTTCTTTGTCATTGAATCTATTTTTATGTTTCACAGGAAAGTTTGTTTTTATTTATTATTGTGTACAGTATGGGAATACTGAAAATCTTATGGATGAAAAGAGACAAAGTTATTTTTAAGTATATTTTTAAACGTTAAGATTATTTACTTTATAAAGTTGTATAAATCATCTTTCTGTGATCACATGACTATGATTAGCAAAGAGAAGTTACATAGTATTTCATATTTGGTGGGACTTGTTTAATAGAAAATCCTTTTCTACCTGACACAGGATTTTTATTAGACCTTTAGGTTTTAGTTCAGATGTGACAATTTTCACTTGCCTTAAAACGCATACGGTTTTGCCAGTAAGTCAAATGTGAATGTAATTCTAATTCAGAACTAAAAGCCATCAGTAACTGGTCACATTCATACCAAGATTTAATTAGTACTTTCCAATGTGAAGTTGGTTTTGGTTTTTTGGCTTTTTTTCTTTTAGAACTAATGGGCATTGCTTTGCCATCATAGAAGAAGATGACCAAGGAGAAACCACATTGGCTTCAGGGTGTATGAAATATGAAGGATCTGATTTTCAGTGCAAGGTAAGACCTAATTTGAGGCCTATGAAATAAAGGGAGGGGCCACAGGAAAAGCGTTGATTCCCCAAGGAGAAGTGTGCCTGGTCTGCACATGGCTGTGTGCAGTAGTTAACCTACATAAGAAAGATGTGAGTTTCATGTTGCTTGTTCTCAGTGAAGCCACATTGAGTCAGTCTTCCAGGAGATTACAAGCATTTGTGACTTATTCTAGAATGTCAACTGGGATCTGTGTCACATTCACTAGAGGAAGAAGAATTAATTTATTTAACATTTACTATTTGCATTTAATATGCTAAGTGCTTGGTATATTTTACCTCATTTTCTCCCAGTTACCCTATGAGGCAGATATTTTTTATCCTCCGTCTTATAGCAGAGGAAACTAAAGCCCAGAGAGAAGTAAGTTCATTGCTTAGGGTCACAAAGTTAATAAATGGCAAAGCTGTGATTTAAGCTATTTGATTCCCAAATCCTTGTTTCCATAATACTGTGCTGCCCCCAATCTGTTGTTGGCAAAGTCTTTCTTTCCCTTTTAAAAGTAATGTAACATTTAGCTATCTGGTTTACAGCACTCCTCGTTTCTAAAATCTTTAAATCATACCGCTTTCAGCCTTCTCCGAAGTGCTCTCAACTTCCTGTGATGTAATTCACCTAGCTGAGAAGATGGGAATTCAGACAGAACACAGAAACATTGTAGGGTCTCTGCATACTTCTGGGATACCAATCCCACTTACTAGCGTTTGGTCTGCCTTCTTCATTCCTGTAATCATCCTTGATAGAGAAGACTGAAACAAAACGAGAGTTAAGGAAGTGTTCGTTTTCTTTGTCCTCCATTACCTGGTATTTTGTCGGCAATACTACATCCATTGCTTGGTGGTCTTTCTTCTAGCACTGCCAAAAACCCCTTCCTGATTTTTCTTTACATTTTCTGTCCTGCAAGGCTGAGCT
Source organism: Physeter macrocephalus (assembly GCF_002837175.3). Classification (NCBI taxonomy): domain Eukaryota; kingdom Metazoa; phylum Chordata; class Mammalia; order Artiodactyla; family Physeteridae; genus Physeter; species Physeter macrocephalus. The sequence continues at coordinate 35,080,124 of NC_041217.1, forward strand.
CATTTTGAACTTTAGCCATACTGGGACTATTCTTGGATGCTTCACGCTTCTTTTATTCATCTTTAGTTGTATACTCTTCATTCCATCCTTCATGTAAGTTTTCTCTAGATCTGGGATATTTTTTTCAGAGTCACCTGTGTAACTTCTGACATGTCTCTCTTTTCTCTTTCTTTTTATGATCATTTAAAGGTAAAAAAAATTGTTAGAAAGTTAAAAATTCAGTTAAAATGTAAAACTTGTGCTTTTGGAGGTTTCCAAGTACTCTTGACCCATCTTACCTTCTCTTATATAATCTCAAGTCCCTTATAGAATCCCATATAGATTCCCCTATGGAATCTCATTTTCACATTTTTAAAGGAATACCTGATTATACCGGGGTTTCTCCTTTCTACCCATCTGATATTTAAGAATAAGAAGGTTGATTTCTGCTTATATTCTTGCTACTTCTATGACGACAGACAATTCCTTTCTGTTACTGTTTTGGTCTGGAATGGCACTTCTTCCAGGTAGTGCTGAAATGTCAGCATTCAAGTTAAGAACTTCTCAAATACTGTACTTTTAATCAAATAAAACTTCACATATAATTTTTGGTATCTGTTCCCATGACTACAGTCTTTCCCTGTGCTCATTTTCTGATCTATTAGGGACACATATCTGGTTGGTGGTCTCCCAAAAACTCTCAGAAATATTGTTTCTATATTTTGCCCTTATCCTCACCACATACACTTCAACTTGCTTCCATACCAGGTTCATTAGTTTCAACATAGTTGTTATAGGCAGAATCAACTGTATCTTCTGCCTACTTGACTACCTTTTCTAACCTGTCATTTCTTTGGCCTAGGACACGCTCCACTTTTTAGTCAGATCTTAAGTCTCATCCAACTAAGTCTCAATACTACTATGAGATCATATTTACCCTGCTAGTCTATCACTGTAATAAAATGTATTACCCATGTTTTTTAGGAAAAGATCTCATGATTTTAAATACTTTTTTACTAAAAACAAATGAATAGTCATATCTTAAGATATGCCAAATTTTGGGTGAAAAATATATATAAACTTTTGTTTATCTGTAATTAAGTTATAGTCTAGTGTTCTAACACACCATGCACATACATACATTCTTCTTAAGAAAAAACATTTTAGAGTCTTTACAACACTATTTCACGATAGATTTAAATTTTTCAATAATCACTTTCACACAAACTTAGCAGGTCCTTTTCACTCACTGAATTAGAAACTGTATTTTATGAATATTTTAAAAATTAATTATCAGTTTCGTGTATCAGATTATTTCTAATTTTCTTCCTTTAGGATTCACCAAAAGCCCAGCTACGCCGGACAATAGAATGTTGTCGGACCAACTTATGTAACCAGTATTTACAACCTACACTGCCCCCTGTTGTTATAGGTAGGTTAGCAGAGAAAAGTGCAATCATGATTCTCAGTGAAATATTTTCTCTGGTTTTAACAATAAGCAAGCTTTCTAGAGTTCAACACTACAAGTTATTTTTTCCTTTTAAGATGTGATCGAAAGGTAATATGTCTTTTTCATTGTTTACTTCCATTATCAGGTCCATTTTTCGATGGCAGCATTCGATGGCTGGCTTTGCTCATTTCTATGGCTGTCTGCATAATTGCTATGATCATCTTCTCCAGCTGCTTTTGTTACAAGTAAGATAATTATTTTGATGCAAAATATTTTGTTGAATATTAGATATAAACAGTTGTTCTTAAAGCCAGTAGGCAGAAACCATTGACAATGTATTTCAGGAACCATTAACTTGTATTTTCTGGTTATCTCCTTTAATTAACTATATTATAGTTTCTTAAGGGAACAGAGGACCTTACTACTAATCAATTAATTGGACACTACATTATACTTCTTGTTATGTTCATGAGTACTTAAGATATTCTTATTTATAGAATATTGAACTTTCTTATATCTAAATTTAAAAACCTGACCCCATATATGCACTACCAAATGTAAATTAGATAGCTAGTGGGAGGCTGCCGCATAGCACAGGGAGATCACCTCTGTGCTTTGTGACCATGAGAGGGGTGGGATAGGGAGGGTGGGAGGGAGGGAGACGCAAGAGGGAAGAGATATGGGAACATATGTGTATGTATAACTGATTCACTTTGTTGTAAAGGAGAAACTAACACACTATTGTAAAACAGTTAGACTCCAATAAAGATGTTAAAAAAAAAAAAAAGGATTGTACCAGAAGACTTTTTTTTCCCTTTTAGTAACACTGCTACTTAATGCAGTAATAGTTGTCATCTTTATTGACAAGGATCAGTATTTAAGTATTCACCATGAGATGTATTCTTATAATGTTTTATTACATAAATAAATATATTTAAAATAGAAAAAAAAACAGAAAAAAAAAATACTTAGAAACAAATAAAATGGAGACACGACGACCTAAAACCTATGGGATGCAGCAAAAGCAGTTCTAAGAGGGAAGTTTACAGCAATACAGTCCTACCTTAAGAAACAGGAAACATCTCGAATAAACAACCTAACTTTGCACCTAAAGCAATTAGAGAAAGAAGAA
>NC_041217.1:35083107-35084139 GCF_002837175.3 Physeter macrocephalus
ATGACATGATACTCTACATAGAGAATCCTAAGGAGGCTACCAGGAAACTAGTAGAGCTAATCAATGAATTTGGTAAAGTAGCAGGATACAAAATTAATGCACAGAAATCTCTGGCATTCTTATACACTAATGATGAAAAATCTGAGAGTGAAATTAAGAAAACACTCCCATTTACCACTGCAACAAAAAGAATAAAATATCTAGGAATAAACCTACCTAAGGAGACAAAAGACCTGTATACAGAAAACTATAAGACTCTGATGAAAGAAATTAAAGACGATTCAAATAGGTGGAGAAATAAACCATGTTCTTGGATTGGAAGAATCAACATGGTGAAAATGACTCTACTACCCAAAGCAATCTACAGATTCATTGCAATCTCTATCAAACTACCACTGGCATTTTTTACAGAACTAGAACAAAAAATTTCACAATTTGTATGGAAACACAAAAGACCCCGAATAGCCAAAGCAATCTTGAGAACAAAAAATGGAGCTGGAGGAATCAGGCTCCCTGACTTCAGATTATACTACAAGGCTACAGTAATCAAGACAGTATGGTACTGGCACAAAAACAGAAATATAGATCAATGGAACAGGATAGAAAGCCCAGAGATAAACCCACACACATATGGTCAATTAATCTATGACAAAGGAGGCAAGAATATACAGTGGAAAAAAGACAGCCTCTTCAATAAGTGGTGCTGGGAAAACTGGACAGCTACATGTAAAAGTATGAAATTAGAACACTCCCTAACACCACACACAAAAATAAACTCAAAATGGGTGAAAGACCTAAACGTAAGGCCAGACACTATCAAACTCTTAGAGGAAAACATAGGCAGAACACTCTATGACATAAATCACAGCAAGATCCTTTTTGACCCATCTCCTAGAGAAATGGAAATAAAAACAAAAATAAACAAATGGGACCTAATGAAACTTAAAAGCTTTTGCACAGCAAAGGAAACCATAAACAAGACCAAAAGACAACCCTCAGAATGGGAGAAAATAGTTGCAAATGAAGCAAATG
>NC_041217.1:35084667-35108107 GCF_002837175.3 Physeter macrocephalus
ATACCATATGCTAACACATATATATGGACTCTAAGAAAAAAAATGTCATGAAGAGCCTAGGGGTAGGACGGGAATAAAACACAGACCTACTAGAGCATGGACCTGAGGATATGGGGAGGGGGAAGGGTAAGCTGTGACGAAGTGAGAGAGTGGCATGGACATATATACACTACCAAATGTAAAATAGATAGCTAGAGGGAAGCAGCCACATAGCACAGGGAAGATCAGCTCTGTGCTTTGTGACCACCTAGAGGGGTGGGATAGGGAGGGTGGCAGGGAGGGAGACGCAAGAGGGAAGAGATATGGGAACATATGTATATGTATAACTGATTCACTTTGTTGTAAAGCAGAAAGTAACACACCATTGTAAAACAGTTATACTCCAATAAAGATGTTAAAAAAAAAATATGTTCAGTAATGACCTGAGGAGAAGGTTTGGTGAAAAGGGTCTCCAGCGCGTGTGATAACCATTTCAGACTTCCAGGGCACTCCCCTTTCACCGTCAGCCGGCATTCACTGGCACGGCTGGTGCTGAGCTATTTCTGCACCCACTGGTAATATAATAACAACAGTGGTAAGCAGTCAAATAAATTAATAATATAAATTCCAGGATGTGTGTGTTCATTTCAGAAATCCCACGTGATTTCCTGTTTTGAGCCTTAGAGTACAGACTTGGGAATCCTGCTACAGATAGCCTCTTATATATTGAACACATATCAGGTTTAATTAGAGGATAAAGGGAACTTATTTAAATTTTAAAAATTATTTTGGTTTGATTTTAATTTGTAACATGCCTTTTTTTCCTATTGAGAAATAACTGACATATAATTTTGGAGCTATAATTGACATGTAATGTATTAGTTTAAGATGTACAATATAATGATTTGATTGTAATATGCTTTTGAATATCACACTGCACGTATACGATTGGGGGCCAATGAGAGGTAGAGACTTCGAATCGGTAAAAATCAAAATTATTTTCTTTTTATTCGATGAACTGTGTCTAACCACACTATTCTTTACTTGATATTCTATTTAAAGACACTTTAAAATGTTCCCAAATTCCATAAAACTCTTTTCAAATGAATTCGCAAAAACTTCTAGTTAACAGGAAAAAGTTTCACACAACCTCACAGAAAGCAGTACTTAAATGCACGATGATTCAAAGTCCTTTCTAGATATTTTAGAAATTCTCTCAGCTTTAACATAACCCCAGGCACACTTCTGGAGAAGAACTCCCACTCTCTATTTCTCACGTCCTATGCCTAGTGACTTGTGTTGAAATACTTTTAGGAAAACTGATGCCCACGACATCTGGGTGACCACGTGGCACAGACTAAAGAAGAAACCAAGGCATCTTCAAGTCTTGAAATTCAGATTCCAAGCATGGTCTTTAATGGACCAATGTGCAACCATGGATAAATCGCTTCACCTATATCTACGTATCAACTTCACTGCCAATACATGGGTGGGAAGCTCCTGCTCCTCAAATTCTTCTAGAACTTGCAGAGGATCCAGTGGGGCAGAAGCAGAATCTATCAGAGCAATGAAAACTCCATTGCAAGGTAAGGGCTAGTGAAGAGGGTGAAATAAGTAATCACAAAGAAGGTGTCTGAGACACTGACATCTGCCTTCTGTCTTCCCTCATCAAAGATGAAATTTTAGTCCCAAGAATGTAACGAGATGTGAGGGGAATGAGTTTCTATTTAACCACAGCCTTTAGGAATTTCCAGTGCAACACCCCAATTCGGCTTTAAATAAGATGCCTGTCCAGAGCCATCTGAGTCAGGAGATGACTAAACCGCCTGGACAAGCTAGTAATCAGGGAGAAAATATACTGTCTCCTTTCTCAGCTAGAGATAGCAAGCAAATATGGGGAGTGTAAAGGTTCTGACCTGCATAAGAAAATTGCTAGCTCCTCTCTCATTGCAATCTGGTGGGAAAACAACCCAATTCTCCTGGCCTTGACACAGGGTCAGGAGCTAAGTGTTGAGATTCAGTTTGCCAACCTAGATCAGGCAACGAGAAGGGAAAACAAACACGTGTGTGTGTGTGTGTGTGTGTGTGTGTGTGTGTTTAAGAGAGATGAGGAGTCAGGCAGGAGAATGGTTGATGGATACCATGTCTCTACCACCTCCAACAGATGCAGGATCTGGGGCTCTACCACTTAGGAAATGATTCCTTTTTGACAAAATCCATGCCTTCTGTTGACTAGATGGATTTTTCAGAAGGAACACAACCCTGCACCCAAACAACACTATAAAGCTCTCAGCCCCCTCAAGGCCAGATATATTCCCAGTGCATACCCATCCCCACTGACTGCCTTTTCTCCCCACTGTCCCAGGACAACAGAGCACTGCAAGGATGCTTCAGACACAGATTTGGAGATCTGGAGTTATAATGCATTGATATTTTTGAGTTACACAGCAGTCATCAACTGCTTGTTCAAGAAAATTAACTTACACTTCAATGTCGAGATTTTAAGGCAGACATGAGAAAGCTCCTTCCAAAAACAAATCCTTTTCAGAGCCACAGAGTTATGTAAGAAGCAGCCTGTGTTTGCCTCTGCAAAGCATGACACAGCAGGGTCCCTCTTAGAGCAGGCTTAGGGACCAAATCCCCAGCCACAGCCTTCTCAGATCCCTAGAGCCAGCTAAGTTCCTTTAAATACATATATAATAGGCTTAAACAGTCACACTCCTCAAGCTGCTTGACGTAAATTTCAATAGGAAAAGTTGGGGGATTTTTTTTTAAGGCAAAGATCTAGATTCTTTATTCTCCACTGAATTAACTGAACATTACTTTTCCAATCTCTGCAGCAGAGATAACACTGTGTGACATGTGCCAGACCCCCAGAAAGCCACTCAGCATTTCCATCCTGTGGCTGGCATTGTCCACTTTTCTGGACAGCCGGGCAGAGTGCACAGCAGAAAGGGAAGGGTCTGGTTTTACAGCCTCACATCACCAACCCCCTTGAGACCAGGATAGAGATATTTACATAAGGTACATATTTAGATATTTACTAAAACAAGCTTTGTAGCTTAAAGCAAACAAATCCATGTCTAAAGCAGTGAACTGGAGTCAGGGAGACGAGGCAACTCCTCCAGGCTAATCATGAGACACGCCTAGAGACACCAGTGATACTGGGAAAAGGCTCCCTAAGGATTCATGAGGCTGTCCTTTAAGGCGTGTGTGTATCCACATCCCATTCTCTCTGGGGCTCTGGTAATCTCCTCCATAATCCCTGTCCTCCTTGGACACCCTGGAAATCTGTGGTCCTACCAGCTCTGGTCTGTCACTGCAAGTCCCAGCCCATCAAGGCACAAAGGGACAAGGGTGGCTACCCTTGGGGGAAGAGTTACCTTCCCATGAAACCTGGAAATCTAGAGACTGAGCTTAACCGCTCTCCGTTCCCCACAGTCAGACCTCCTGACTCACTCCTTCGCATTTTCCTCCGTGTGTAGAGATGGGTCTCGGAAAAACAGGTCCTGATCACGTGGCCGAAGGAAGAGGCCAGAGACAAGCAGGATGTCTAAGTCCTGGCTCATCCATCAGCAGCTATAGGTACAGCACAACAATCCCTTATCTGAAACCTTTGGAGCCAGACGATTTTCAGAATTCAGATTTTTTTTATTTTAGAAAGCTAATATGACACCCCCAGCAGCGGCTGAGGAAGCATCCTATAAACTCATTAATACTTTTTTTGTACCAAAACATGAATATTCATACTAATCTTCTATCAGGTCAATCAAATTAGTTATGAAAAGAAATCCAGAGTTCTCAAGGATGGTGGATTTGGCCCCATCTGGTTCACTTTCCTCCACGAGATATCTAAATTCAATCACTCAGGGATAAAAGACCCGCAGCGGGGAACAAACGAGGTAACCACCAAAACCCCAGGAAACCTTCCCTGACTGAGGGCACCCATGGGACAGACCAGTTGAGATGGGACCAGGCTGATGTGAAGAATCTCTGACATAGAAAATGCCTTCTAAGCTGAGCTTCCCTGGCCTCAGATGAGAGGAACAATTCCAGAGCCCTCCATATTCAGAGAATCATTCGCTCGGGACTCTAGCACCTGGCTCCAAGGAGGACACAGGTATCTCCAGTCGTAGATCATAATAGGACCCACACAGCAGAAGCAGACCAGATATTTCAGAGCCCCGTCCCCGTTCCCCCGTGTGCCTGATGTTAGCTCCACCGGGTGCAGGGCAAATCACGCTTTGATCTTCATGTCTTCGAGAAGCAGAAAGAACATCTTATAGCTGCTATCTTTCCTCTGCCCCTTTAAATGCCAGCATCGGCAGGTTTTACCTCCCGCCTGTCTCTTCTCACTCTGTGCGCGCTGCTCAGAGAACTGTTTCCACTCCCACGGCCGCACCCACCGCCTCCATGCCCTGTGTCGCAGTCATTCCGTCCCATCCTCCTCCCCGACGCCAGGTCACATTTTTAACTGCCTCCTGGGCGCCTCCAGCCGGTTGCCTCATGTGCCCTGTCCTGCCGTGCCACAGCCTACGGTACCTGTGTGCTTCCCCACATCTCCCTGAACTGCATTTAGGGTGGTCACGTGACTGGTGCTGGCCAACGGAACGGGGGCAGAAACACCGAGCGTCACTTCTGGCGGGGGTGTTTAGTACCTGGTGACCCTGTCCCCGTGTTCTCTTCTCCTCCGTAATGCCGGGACAACAAGGTGAAGAATCAAAACAGAAACAGTCTAGGTCCTGGAGTCACTGCTTAGAAAAAACCACTGGACCTTCACTGAACTGCGAGAGGAATACACTTCCATGGGGAAAAATTGCTGAGAGTTTGGGATGGTCTGACGTAGCCGCTAGTGTTCAATACCCCCATGCCCCTGCCTCCTTCACCTAGCAAGTTCCTCCTTCTTGCTCAAAGCTCCAGTTCAGATGTCGCCTCCTCTGTGAAGTTCAACTTCCACGGGAAGGCCAGCCCTCCATGCTGTGACGTCCAGCAATTCCGTATGCCTTTGGCACAGCAATTACCTGACTCTGTTGACACGTCTGCGTGTCTGGCTCCCACATTTGTGCTTCTTTCTCCACCCTTGTCTTCTCAGCACCTTACAAGTAGCAAACACCCACTGTGTTTGTTTACTGAAGCAAAGATTAGAGTCTTCTTGCTCATGTGACCAGCAAAGCCCAAGTCAGCAGTTTTCAGAGTCATCATGTTCTTTGCACTGTGCTAGGCATGGTGGGAGGAGGCAAGAAAGGTCGACATTGTGTTGCCCACTTCTAGGAGGATTCTTTTATCTTTAGGTCCTCTGCACCCCATTACCTCCCATCTTTTTTTTTTTTTTTAGGCTGTGTTGGGTCTTTGTTGCTGTGCGTGGGCTTTCTCTAGTTGCAGCGAATGGGGGCTAATCTTCTTTGCGGTGCGCGGGCTTCTCATTGCGGTGGCTTCTCTTGTTGCGGAGCAGGGGCTCTAGGCGCCCGGGCTTCAGTAGTTGTGGCGCATGGGCTCAGTAGTTGTGGCTCATGGCCTGTAGAGCACAGACTCAGTAGTTGTGGCACCCGGGCTTTGTTGCTCCGTGGCATGTGGGATCTTCCTGGACCAGGGCTCGAACCCGTGTCCCCTGCATTGGCAGGCGGATTCTTAACCACTGCACCACCAGGACAGTCCACCTACCATCTTTATTAAAGGGCGGCTTCCACTTAAAAAAGTACCTGGTCTTCTCAGGAACTATCAGCTAAAACATTTCTCAGAAAGCAAGATCAAAGGGGTATTGTAGTGACAAGATGAAAGCAGAACAGGCTCTCTCATGGTCCCTTTGAGCCTGGCTCACCTAAGCCTGCCACAGTTTAGATTCATGACTTGGCACCCTGGGATCATGCAGCTGTGTTGGGGTTATTTCTGTTGTGAAAAGAGCTGCAGCCAAAGCATCACTGGCTTGTCGGGGACCCAGATGTAGAGGTGAGAGCCTAGCCATGACCATTACCACTTGGCAAAATTTCCGAAACCAAAAACCCAAAACCAGTTCACTGGTCAGGGAAACGGAACAGGGGACCTTGGCTCTGAACACACAGTGAACTGGCTGAATAATGTGCTCTGTGAGTAGTTCCCGTTCTCCCAGTACTCTTAGGACGTGATGTAACTCTCAGTTCTAGCCCAAAGGAAATGATGACCATAAATAAATGATGACCAATTATTAATGCAATGCAATTACTAATGCAGTTTTACCTGCTGCAGGGGTGACTCTGTGTGGACATGGAGACCTACATGACATTAAACACACGTACATTAAACATGAGGTTGGTTACTGATGCTGGCAAGCCAGCATTCAGAAAAAAAAAACATCCACAACAAAGAGGTGTGGCAAACCAGGCACCATGCCCATAGCAGCAGCACAATGGGGCTTCTAGGACATTCTCCTGGTAGGACGTTCAGAGTAGTAAGTGGAACAAGGTTAAGACTCTACAGTATAGTGAAGGCTGATCTAAAGATAGCAGGGAAGATTAGGAAAAATCCAGAAATTGGAGCGGTAACTTAGTAGAAGGGAATGAGAGAGTTTGGGATGGTACATTTTGATGATGAGTATCACACACGGCAGATAAAATGTACATCAAAATAGGGAACAGTTAAAACCACAGCTAAACACAGGACTTTGCTCCTGGCTGGTATTTTTATAGGTCACACACCACGCATAGAGCAAGGAATGCCTCCCCGCCATCACATACGTGATACCAGCTGCACAAATGCGGAAAACAAGACATTGTCTGAAAACAGCAACTTACCTTGTATGAAGATCCTATTCCAGTAGATTTTCCCGACTTGACTGCCCCCAAGAAACACCAGGTTGGACAGGATCAGCATGGAGGTGGAACAAGATGCAAGGGCAGCATGGAGTCGACGGCGAGCTTGCGGGGAGAGGAACTGGGCCTATGGGGAAAAGGTAGAAGGCATCTCATCACAAGGATGGAAAAAATCGGGCTGAGACATCACACAGCCTTTCTCTGTTACCAGCTCAGGATGCCTCCCTGCAGAGCCTGAGGTAGGTTGATATTTAAACAGCTCTCAAAACTTCTATTCCTGCAAGATGCTCGTTCTGGTCTAAGGAATGAAGTGACACACTCCCAAGTTGCTATTTCCTACTGCCAAAATGGGCTTCCCTCTGACATGTGTAACACAAGCACCGAACCTAGTTAGGATCTAGCTGAAATGTCTCCACACGCTTTCTGCACATAAATCTACAGGTACAAGAACTGTTTAGACTCCTCTCCATGATAACAAGCACAACTCTATGTAATGAGGTCAAGCTCAGGGCAATCTTCTGGGCCAGTTAACTTGACTCTGGGAAGCACCCCCAAAAATCTGACCCACTATTAGAAGGAATCCCATTAAAAGGGTTCAGGAGAATCAGTACAAGCCAACCCCCTTCCTGGAATCAGAGCTCAGGGTACATGCCCCGCCAAGAGTGAACCTGTAGCAGCATCAGAGAATGTCAGCTTATCACAGCGCCTGAAATATGCAGGAACTGGAGAGATGTTTTCCAGTAATGATGATAAAAAATTCTGCTCATCCATCTAAGGTCTTCACTGCACTTTTCCTCCTCTTTTAATATTTTCTCAGGGATTTCATAAATTAAACGAAGTGTTTATTTCTCAGCGTTGATCATTCTGGTGCCCTACTGAGTGAGATCACAATGCTGTGGCTGGAGTGTGTGCGCCCCACCAGTACATGCACAGGGATCGTCCTTCGGGACTGCAGATTCAGAATGAGAACCAGGTACGGCTCAACCCAGGGTTTCTGACAAATACCTCAGCCTAATCCAAAGACACAGAAAAGAGGGATTTCCCTGGTGGTCCAGTGGTTAAGAATCCGCCTTCCAATGCAGAGGACACGGGTTCGATTCTTGGTCGGGGAACTAAGATTTCACATGCTGCGGGGAAACTAAGCCCGTGCGCTGCAACTAGAGAGCCCGCGGGCTGCATCGAAAAGATCCCGCGTGCCGCAAAAAGACCCGACGCAGCCAAATAAATAAATAAATATTTTTAAAGATTTAAACAAAAAAACAAAGACATAGAAAAGAGAGAGAGCAGAGGTTCTAGAGATCATTCCTGAATATCTTCCTAAAGCCTGCACATCTCTGGGGTCACCTGCATCTTGATTTCAGCTGTGCTCCTGTTACAAACAGAATTCTGAATTGACAAGCAAAAAGGACTAAGCTAGAGGGTGAGTCTCAAACAGGAGATTTACTTACTCCTGGTGACCCTACTATGGATCATCTGTGGCTACTCTGTAAGCCTTGGTCAGTGTCCTCTGAATGCCTAGAGAAATGAATTGCTGATCCCCTCCCCGTTTCTCCCCTGCCAGTCCCAGGTCTGGTCTGTAGGCTCAGATATACCTGCTACCCTATAGCTTCCCATCCATGGCTCTCTCCTCCAGCATCATTTTGGAGCATGGGTTTTACTGGCCACCATATGTGAGAGTGTGACTTTCTCATGGATAAGCTGTGTAGCAGGCAGTGACTAAGTTGTCTGCCTGCACATGGTTGTTCTGGAAATCTCTCAAGTGAGGCTGACATGCCCCTGGTTAGAGGCCACCAGACAGGATGACCTCTAGTCTCTCCCCCTCCTCTGAGAGGCCACAAGCATGCACAGGGGATGCTGCCAAAAACAAGACCAGATAAGAGATAACTACACAGCATAAAAACTGGTAATGAAAGAGAAATAGGATGAAGCAGGATTGTAATTCAGCACTCTTCACCTCGGAGAATAAGGAGACATTAATCTGCCAGTTTCTGCATTTTCGAGCAGAGGAAGATACTTTCTGAGTGTTACTGACTCAATTAGCAGTGACTCAGGAGGTGGCGTGAGAGGAAGCAGAGTGATAGGGGGAAAAATCCACAAAAATAAACCGAGAAAATATGAACTGCTGTAATTGACATAAATGTGCCCAAATAATTCTCTCCAGGTACAGGGGTCACTGATAACACATTTGATTTCTAAGGCACGTGAGGAACTTCTGTTCAAACCCTATCTGTCTTCCCTAACCTTATATCCTGTTAGGGGAGTTCAAAGACACCATTGATCTTTCCCTTTTTAATGTCAATTACAGAGAGCACACATTGCTTGGTTAAAGCTCAAAGTGGTTCTCCTTTTGTGGGAAATGATTACAATTATTAAATAATCAACACAGAGATAACGAGAGAGGAAAACACTGCTTGCGTTAGGTTGCTAAGCGGGGCTGTGGTGCCGGGTTACCTGGTACAGGGCGAGGGCTGGGCTACAGGGGGAGGCAAAGCTAGGGGGCAAGAGGCAGAGCAAGGGAAGAGATGCAGGGGAGAGCGAGGGCAGGAGGCACGGGAATCCTCTCGCCAGCACCTGAGGCCCTGGTTCCTCCGGCTCTTCCTTTGATTCTCTGATTACCCCAGCATCTCTCTCAGCTACATGATTCAATACATTCCTATTTCTGCTCAGGAAAAACAGAAGTCAGAGTAAGAGCAAATACAAAGGAGCCTCTGATCTCAGAGACAGGAGGGAAGATCTAAAATTTGAAATGATCGACTACAAGTCAATCTTTAGAAATAGTTAATTTATTTTTTAAAAAAATTAACAAGAATGTTAAAGGCACAGGCTGTTGGAATCAATAGGCTAGAAAGACTTAAGGAGAAATCAAGATGCTCATAGGCAATTCTTGATTATCTGCCCCCCACCCCGGGATGAGTGGAAGACAAAATAGATGATGATAAAGAAAATCCAAAAACCTACTTTTAACTAATAGCCCCATCCTCTGAACTGACAAAATTAGCCTTGCCAACACGCAGCAAACTTGACAGAAGACTGTGTCTCTTCACTGTGAATCAGTGGGAAGGCCGAATGATGGGCCAGAAGGAAGGAAAAAGAGGACCTGTCTGGATAATCCACAGGAGGGTAATAATTAATAGCAAAGGGGATGGAAGTCTTGGCTGCAACGCGTCTTTCCTCTTTGGGTTCCCTCGCCTCATTGTAGAAGGTGACAGATTTGACATCAGGGATTTCTTTCTATCTTGGGAACCATCTGGCCTTAGTCATTGGTTTACAGGAACTCTAGAGGTAAGCACCAAATTCAGGGTTCCCAGAAGAAAAAAAAACGCCATCTGGGCAAGGCTGGAAGAGTATACTCCCTTGGCCCAGCCAGCTCCGTCAATAAATATGACTTTTTGAGCACCTAGGGCCACAGGGCCAAAATTCCCACTTTAAACACTTCGCATCTTTTGCACTGTCTCTTCTGAAGTCCTATTGCAATTACTGTCATCACTCCTGTGGTCCTTCACATCTAGGATGCAGGTTGTTCATGTGCAGGGTCAAGCCTCACATGTTAGTCACCCATCCTCATGGCTCAGGTGCTTCAAAGGCTGAGGAATTGTAAACCAAACAGGGAGGAAAAAAAAAAATCATTGTGCAATGAAGAGCCATTGGGTATGGAAAGAACTGCCAACTTGATCAGATAAGGCACTGATTAGTAAACAGATTTTTATTTTCATTAACATGACTACATGAGGATAAAAAGAGCCCTGGTCTGGTCACGGTCTCTTCCCAGAGGATAGATGAGTCTGTGGCCATCCAATATTCTGGCAGCAAAAAAAAAAAACTGAGAGTGGTACTGTACCCCAGGGGATGTTTGGAAATTTGCTGGACGTGTTTGGTTGTCCCAAGGACAACACGATTGCCAGGAGGTAACTGTGGCATTTGATGGGCCAGGGACTATAAACAGACTGCAATGTGTGGGATAGAACCGTCCTGCCCAAAACGTCAACAGCGCCCTCTTGAGAAAGGGTCAAAGGTTTTCTTCTACTTTCATTATAGAGCTAACTTCTCTCTTGGCCCATGGGGCACAGAACCTCCCTTCCTCTCTCATTAGGAGCAATGGCAAAAACATGCCCCTTTCCCCCTGGGGCCCAGAAAAGTGCACCCCAGGGCAGGGAAAGCATTCTTTTAGTGTCCCAGTGCTAGGCCCCCTCGCCTCCCCCTCACTACCACCTGGTATCACATTTGAGAGAGGAGGAGCCTCTTGTGTCCCCAGTTATGTTCAGGCAAGATGTAGCAACCTCCTCACCCTCACAGCCCTGAGACCTGGAGGAGAAAGGAAGAATGGGAGGCCGAGCACGTTGGAAAGCACCACTTTGTTCCCCTACAGGGGTGCCCAGTGCTACCACACAGACTCTTAACTCATGCGACAGACTGGGGCAGTTTCTCTCCATGTTCCTGTCGATATAACCCACTCTTCAGGCCCAAGGGCAGGTACCCTCTAATTCCTCTGGGTGAGCTCGCTGTCTCTGAAAGAAGAAACAAGAGGTGGTGTGCGGAAATGCTATAACTAACAGTTTAGCGACGGCTCTAAACGTCCCTCTAAGACACTAACTCCAAAGGTGGGGCACGTAACCCAAACAAAGGAAACCTGGGGCTGAACTAAACGTCTGTCAGAAGAGTTTGCAGTTCCTGCTGCAGAGGTGTCCGCAAGTGTGTTTATTCATATCTCCATGGCAACCCCTCTATCTTTTCCAGGCAACATCCTGTCCTTGGAAATCACAGGACTGGCCAGGCAAACAAGCCAGGGCCTGAGGGGGTGCGGTCCACGGAATCTGGGTCAGAAGTGATGCTCAGAGTCGCCATGGGGGTGAGAAGCAGATGGTGTGGTGGGGCTGCAGGTGGCTGTGCTCCGGGGGCCCCGCACTTGTCCACGGAGGGCCTGCACGTGGGGCTGAGACGGGAGGAGGGGACGGGCTGAGCATCTGGGGGAGCATATGGGCCGGAGGAACGGCTGCTGGAGACAGTGACAAAGGCTTGGCAAGTGGGACCTGATGCTGTTTATTTTTAAGTGGGGGAGAAGCTAAAAAAAGAAACTGGGTGGGTTTGAGCAGCTGGACACAGTTCTTCCACATAATCGCTGAAGTTTTTCATTTTCTAATAAAAACACTAACCAGAGGGAAAGAGAGGATAAACAAGGACATGGCAACGGGAGAGACTAGTGCAGACCAGGGAGAGCAAATGAGGGGTGGACACCCCACAGGCCATAAAGATGAGACCAAAGACAACAAAAGAAACAATTATAGCTCTTGTGAAAGAGAAGGGTGGTCAGAGTGAAACACTCAGGGTCAGGAGGACCCAAACCCCAAAGTCATTCCGGTGTCCCTGTCCCATCTCTGTACCAACCCGCCAGGACGCTGCTCCCCTTGCTTCCTTTCTCAAGGCACTTGGGTCATTTCCACTTAGAAGTCTGTTTTGCCAGTTACCCATCTCTCTCATGTTCCCACCAGCACGGTAAGTTCCTGAAGGACAGCGTGGCCTATTCTTCAATCTGTATCACCCAAGGCCCACGCGTACTCTGTGTGCGCTCAATAAATATCTTACACCTGTTCCTCCCTTTGCCCTACGTAAGTTACGGAATCTCCTGACTTCCTTACTATTCCGTCCCCATGCTATATCCAAGCCAAATGAATACATGAAGGCACTCAGAAAGCAACACTTCCTTCCCTCTTGCACACGTATGGAGCATCAAAAAAATCTCTGGCCGATGAAGTTAAATTTTTCAATCTCTGTTTGCTACTGAGATCTAAGCAATGCATGCTCCTAAGAGACAGTCAGATACCTGCAGTGATGAAGGCAAAGCCGGTTTTGCTTAAACGCAACAGTTACCTGCTTCATAGTTTAGAAGTCCAGTTCAGTTAAAAACAGCAGAGGCTATAACTTAGGATCCAAATCCATGCAGCATATGAAAAAATTTCAGAGAACTTTCAAATAACTAGGCAAACAGCTGTCTCCTGTTACATTTAGAAAGCTTAAGCCATATATTAAGTGCCTGGGGTCCTGCTAAAAGTTCTGGAATGGCCAACAGAACCCTGTCACCCTGTGTTTTTACTTTTCCACTACCATGGACCCACCTCCAGTCTGTACGTCTCTGCTCTGGATTTCACAGAAGCCTCTTTCTTAACTGGCATGCTCTACTTTGGCCTTTACCCCTCTAGTTCATCAAGCACACTGACTATGACTCTGCATTATGCAAAGTATTTTAGCGGCTTTTCCGTTGCTTACAGACTAAAATCCAAACTGGGAAGGCACTTTACAATCAGAGACCATTTCACTTTCCAACCTTAACTCCTACCACTCTTTATCAATGGTAGAGCTCTATTCACCACTCTCCAAACATAACATGCACTTTTACATTTCTGTGCCTTTGTACAAGCTGTTTTCTCTACTTAGAATGTGCCCTCCTTATTCCTTCTTCAAGCTCCAGGCCAATGTCAGCTCAGGAGAGCAATGGCTTTGGACCAGCCCCAATTGGGTTCAGGTTCTGGCTTTCCACCTTTTAACTGTGCTGCCCAGAGCAAGCTCAGGCTCCCCATCTACCTAGTTCACAGTTGGTATTTGATAACTGTAGGCCACCCTAAAACTGGGAGTGTTGATCACCTGTTTTCTGTTTCTATAAGCTATGGGATAGATAGCATCAATCTATAGGTCTTAGAGAGCTACAATTTTTAATGTAAAAAAATTCACTATGTGAGGAGCTTTACCTATACTGCAAAGTAGGTTAAATTATTCCCATTTTACAAAGGAACTAGAGAAGCAGACATTAAGTAACTGGCCCCAGCTTATATACACTGGTAAGTACAGAGCAGGATTCACACAGGTTTCTCTAACTCAATGTCTTCCTACCCCCCACTACATTATACAACTTCACATCTGTGTAACAGTGGTTATCCCCTCCTCTAGACTGGAATCTTCAAGAAGTTTATCTCTTCAGTGCCATATACAAAGTAGATTTTCAAGAAATGTTTGTTCCACAGATACTTCATGCATGTGTTCCTTTAGCAATGGTTGAGAGATACCCACCAAGTGTCAATTTCAGGACCTCAATATTTTCAAGAACAATATGGCTTAGAATGACACTGGACTTTTAAAAAGCAACTGGAATTCACAATTACAGAAGAAGGTTTAGTATATATCTCCCTAGAAAATGACACCTAACAGACCAAAAGTAAGAAAGAATACAGAGTTGCTGAATAGAAATTAATAGGCCTAGCATCCAAATTGAAAAGGATGAAAAATTACCTCTGTTCACAAATGACATGATCTTATATGTAGAAAGCACTAAAGATTCTATTTAAAGAGTTGTAACTAACAAATTCAGCAAAGGTTGCAGTATATGAAATTAACATGCAAAAATCAGTTGCATGTCTATACATTAACAATGAACAACCTGAAAAGGAAATTAATAATTCCATTGATGACAGCATCAAAAAGAATAAAATACTTAGGAATACACTTAACAAAGGAGGCAAAATATTGTACACTGAAAACTACAAAACACTGTAGGTATGACATCCATATTCATGGGCTAGAATACTTAATATTGTTAAGATGACATTACCACCCAAAGCTTTCTCTAGCTTCAATGAAATCCCTATCAAAATCCCAAAGATTTTTGTTTGCTGAAACAGAAAAATTCATACTAAAGTTAACATGAAATCTCAAGGGACCCCTGAATGGTCAAAACAATCTTGAAAAAGAACAGGAGAGTCAATCAAGATGGTGACATAAGGGGGTCCTGAACTCCACTCCTCCCATGGAGGCACTGAATGGACAGCTATATATGGAGCAATTCCCTGTGAATAAATTGATAAAATATAAGAAAGTATCAAACAGAAATCATACAGCTGAAGAATACAATAACTGAACTGAAAAATTCAATAGAAGGGTTCAACAGTTCAACAACAAACTAGATCAAGCAGAAGAAGAGATCAGCAAACTCAAAGACAGGGCAGTGGACTTCATCCAATCAGAGGAACCAAAAAAAAAAAAAAATGAATGAAAATGAATGAAGATAGCTTAAGGGACTTATAGATGCCATCAAGCAGACCAATGTATTACGGGGGTCCCAGAAGGAAAACAGAGAAAGGGGCAGAGCACTTATTCACAGAAACAATGGCTAAAAACTTCCCTAACCTGAGGAAGTAAACAAACATCTATATCTAGGAAGCCCAAACAGTACCAAATAAGATAAATCTAAAGAGACCCACACAAAGACACATTAAACTGTGAAAAGTTAAAGACAGAGAGGACCTTAAAAGCAGCAGGAGAAAGCAACTTGTTATATACAAGTGAACTCCCATAAGACTATCAGTATATTTTTCAACAAAAATTTTGTAGGCCAGAAGGAGCAGCATAATATATTCAGATTGCTGAAAGAAAAACACTGCCAACCAAGAATACTATACCTGGCAAAGTTGTCCTTCTGAATTGAAGGAGAGATAAAGAGTTTTCCCGAACAAAAACAAAAACAAGCTGAAGGAATTCATCACCACTAGACCAGCCTTACAAGAAATGTTAAAGGGATTTTTTTCAAGTTGAAACAAAAGGATGCTAATTAGTAACAGGAAAACATGTGAAAGTATAAAGCCTAACGGTAACGGTGAACATATAGTTAAATTCAGAGTACTCTAATGTTGTAATTGTGGTGCGCAGATCAGTTATAACGCTAGTATAAAGGTTAAAAGCAAAAGTTTTAAAGATAACTACAAGTACAATAATTTGTTAATGAATACACAATGTAAAAATGTAAATTGTGACATCAAAAACACAAAATGTGTGGAGTGGAAGTGTAAAAACCTAGAGCTTTTGTATGCATTTGAAGTTAACTTGTTATCAGCATAAAATAGACTGTTATAAGATGTTTTATGAAAGCATAATGGCAACCACAAAGCAAAAACCTACAGTAGATATACAAAGATAAGGGAATCAAAGTACACCACTACAGAAAATCATCATATCACAAAGGAATAGAGCAAAAGAGGAACCAAAACACAAAGGAATTACAAAACAAACAGAAAACAACTAACAAAATAGCACTAGTAAGTTCATATCTATCAATAATTACTTTAAATGTAAATGAACTAAATTATCCAATCAAAAGGCACAGAGTGACTAAATGGATTAAAAAACAAAATCCAACTATACTATGCCTACAAGAGACTCACTTTAGCTTTGAGGACACACATAGTGAAGGGATGGAAAAAAATATTTCATGAAAATGTAAACCAAAGAAGGCTGGGGTAGTTAAACTCTTCAACAAATGGTGCTAAGAAAACAGGATAACCACATGCAAAGCAGTGCATTTGAACCCTCACTTTATACCAGATACAAAAATTAAGTTGATGAATCAAAAATCTAAACATCAGGGACTTCCCTGGCAGTCCAGTGGTTAAGACTCCATGCTTCCATTGCAGGGGGCGCAGGTTTGATCCCTGGTCTGGAAACTAAGATCCCACATGCTGCGTGGTGCAGCCAAAAAAAAAAAAAAATCTAAACATCAGAATTGAAACTGTAAAACTCTTAGAAGAAAACATAGGAAAAAAATTTCATGATACTGGATTTATCAATGATTTCCTGGATAAGACAGCAAAAGCACAGGCAACAAAAGTAAAAATAGATAAACTGCACTTCACCAAAATTAAAAACTTTCATGCATCAAAGGACACTATCAACAGAGTGAAAAGGCAACGCAAAGAATGAGAGAAAATATTTAGAATCACATATCAATAAGGGATTCATATCCAGAATATATAAAGAATTCTGACAACAGAAAAACAACCCAATTCAAAAATGGGCAAAGGACTTGAATAGATATTTATCCAGAGAAGATATACAAATGGTCAATAAGCACATGAAAGATGCTCAATATCACTATTCATTAAGGAAATGCAAATCAAAACCATAATGAGCCACATGAACCACACCTTTACACCTACTAAAATGGCTATAATCAAAAACAGAAAATAAGTGTTGATGAGGATGTGGAAAAATTGAATCCTTGTTCATTGCTACTGAGAATGCAAAATGGTGTAACCATTGTGGAAAACAGTATGGCAGTTCCTCAAAAATTAAAAATAGAATTATCATATAATGCAGCAACCCACTTCTAGGTATATATTCAAAAGAAATGAAAGCAGGGACAGAACAGATATTTGTATACCAATGTTCACAGCAGTATTATTCACAATAGACAAAAGATAGAAACAACCCTAATGTCCATTGATGGATAAATGTGTAAGCAAACTATGGTATATATGCAGAATGGAAATACTGCTCAGCCTTAGAAAGAAAGGAAATTCTGACAGACACTGCGACATGGATGAATCATGAAGATGCTAGGCTCAGTTATAATCATGACACAGAAGGGCAAATATTGCACAATTCCACGTATATACAGTACCTAGAATAGTCAAACTCATAGAAAAAGAAAGTAAAATAGTGGTTTCCAGGGATTAGGGGGAAGAGGTAACAGGAGTTGTTGTTTAGTAGGCACAGAGTTTCAATCTGGGATGATAAAAACACTCTGGAGACTGATGGTGGTGACAGTTGCACAACAATGTGAATGTATTTAATGACTCTGAATTTTACACGTAAAAGTGGTTAAACTGGTACATTTTCTGTTATGTATGTTTTATCACAAGAATCATTAGGTCTTGTCTAATAAGACAGATCTGACGAATAGCGAATACATGCAATTTTCATACATATGTGGGCCATAATCAAACTGAATGTGTACTAAGCCAGGAAAGGAATATAAGTACATTTAAAAAATTTATCATGAAGTCTATGCTCACCAACAACAAATATTAGCAAAAATTAACACACCAGTAAATTACTTTAAATTTCATTCATTTTAGCTAAAAGTTTTTATTGCAGGAATAATAAAAATGGATAAACTTTGGCAAGTGTGATCAATTAAGAAAATAAGGTGAAATAAACAACAAGAGGAAATAATAATAGGACATTTAAAAATCTTTGGAGAGTATATAGCAATATATTTGGAAACCTAGATAAAAGATAATTTATCTAGAAAATTTAAACTACCTAAAACTCTCATAGAAAAAGTAGGAAGACTAAAAAAAAAAAAGCATAAACATAGAAAAATTGAAACAGTGGTCAAAGCTCTATGCTCAAAGAAAAACTGCCCAGATATTCTTAATGAGCCAAGTTCTACCAGATGGTCAAGAAACAGATAATTTCCATCTCATAGGAACTGTTTCAGAGGGGAGAAAACCATGGGAAGCTTCCACTCATTTGATGATGCCAGCATAACTCTGATACCAAAGTCATAAAAAGCCAAAACAAGAAAAGAAAACCAGAAGTCAATCTTTGTTCCAGAAATTACCTTAAAAATTCTAAATTAAATAGCTGCAAATCAAATACAGGAATGGTTCAAAGAATACCCTCGATCAAGTAAGATTTATCCCAGGAATGGAAGGATGATTCAACATTAGAAATCCATGTAACTCATGGGATTAATTAAAGCAGAATAATCATATGGTCACTCAATAGATGACAATAAAGTAAGCTTTTTTAAGTTGATAAAGAGGGTATGTCAAAAACCCAGAGAAAATATTCCCACTAGCTTCAAGAAAGACATTTTTTTCCTCTATCATTCAAAACTGTACCAAAGGACCAAGTATAGTGAAACAATTAAATGCAGCAAGAGTTAAAATTGTTGGCAAAAACAAAACTGTCATTATCTGTAGATGATGTGACCATCAATCTAGAAAATTCAAAAGAAACAACCGACAAATCACTAGAGCTAAAAAAAGATTTAAAGTAGATGCAAAACTATCAACTCAAAACAAAAATCAATACCTTTCCTACACAATAGCAATAATTCAAAAAGAAATGCACAAGACTTCTAAGAAATGATAAAACTTTATGTAAGAACATAAAGGAAGACTTGAATAAATAACTATTCAAGGCTGGGAAGACTCAGCAGTATAGACATGTCAACTCTACTCAAAGATACAATTCAAAGCAAATCTAATAAATTCCAATATAAATACCAAAGGGAGTTTTGAGAAACTTCACTTTTGAGGAATTCTAAGATTCATAGAGAAGAAGCAATGTGCAAAAACAGCCAATGTAACTCCAAAAAAGAACAAAAAGGAGCACAGGACTTTCCTTACTGGGAATCAAGACATTCAAAACTCTAATATTTTAAACAGGACTAATTAAATAGATCAATGCAACAGAAAAGAGAGCTCCAAAATGAATCCGTGTACATTTGGATATTTACAATATATTAAATGTGATCTTTCAAATCAGTGAGGGAAAGATCACTGAATAAAACAATTTTAAAATGTAGAAAGCATTCTTGTTGCAGGCCATACAAAAACCGGCAGCAGACCAGATTTGGTCCCTGGGCCATCCTTTGCCAACTCCTGCTCTATTCTATTCTCGGTATTGCCCTAAAGAAACACTTTATGAACAAGGAGGCATGAACAGGCAATGTACTGCAGCTGCATTTGCAAAAGAAAAAAAAAAAGAGAGGCAACCTAAATTTTCAATAGAATAATTTTCAACAATAGAATAAATCAATTATCACATATCCATATTATGTCCAGTTATGCAGATCTACATACTCTAATACAGAAACATCTTCAAAACATAATATGAGGGAAAAAAGTGAAAACTTAAAAATATTTATACATTTCTAAACCACACACACACATATATGTACATACAAAGTATGAAAGGTATGCAAGGCTACACTGAAATCTGATAACAATGGCTACCTTTCATGGGAGGAAAGTGAACAAGGTGTATCTGTTTGGGTGATGAGTGCCTTAGAGGAATTTCAGCCTTATCTGTATTTTTTTTCAAGATCATACGGTCATAAATGACTTCATAAATTATAAAGAATAAAAGAATAAAAAAAGGAAATCTAGGAATCTTTCCACTAAATGACCCTAGAGCCTGGCCACCTCCCATGAGTATAGAGAGTCAAGGCACATGGGTGGAAAGATGGAATCCAGATGACCATCACACCCAAGTCATGGCTGCTCATGGCACTGGGGTCCTCCCTGTCTAAGCAGCACTGAGGTCCACTGGGACTATTAAATAAGCCTAGGATGTCACAGCTATGGCCTCAGCTATATCCTGTTCAAACACAGAAACAACAGCTTAGGGCAAGGCCTGCTTTTAAAGCACACTTGACATTTAAAAATCTAAAACTGATAAACAGGTAAAGCATTCCAAAATAATTCACCAAATGAT
Source organism: Physeter macrocephalus (assembly GCF_002837175.3). Classification (NCBI taxonomy): domain Eukaryota; kingdom Metazoa; phylum Chordata; class Mammalia; order Artiodactyla; family Physeteridae; genus Physeter; species Physeter macrocephalus. Next base: position 35,104,698 of record NC_041217.1, read on the forward strand.
GGCACAGAAAACTCTTCTAGTGACATTCAGTTAAACATAGTAGATGGGACATCTCTGCTCCCTTCACAAACCCCATTAAAATGAAAAGTAAGCATTTGAAAAGGTATAAATCCACAGACAAGGAATGGAAGAGAAGTGAACAGCAAGTGAGCAAAGTCAAACCATCTTTATAAGATAGAAAGCAGATGAATGAATTAGCAGAGCTGAGATACCTGAATACTACTAGATGCCAAAGAGAAGAAAAGTCACTCATATACCAGGTCCCCAGAAGTCCCAGGCATTAGAGATACCATATACCACAGATGACAACAGTAAACCATGGAGGAAAAAAAGAGATTGGTTAAAAAGCTGGGTAATGAGCATATGGACTGGACCACAAGGATAAAGATCCTTCTTTCTCCCCGTCCCCACCCCCGCCCATGATGAAGTGTTTTTTTTTTTCCATAAATAAACTGCATCAAAGAGATTCTAAAGTCAGGAACAATAAGCACAATGACATTTCAGAATTACCAAAGGTATCTGCATTAAGCTTCTAGAGAGAAAAACAGATTACATACAAGGAAACAAGAATTAAATGGCATTTCTCAACAGTAAAGCTATAAAAACTAGAAGACAAATAATATCTTAAAAATTTTCAGGAGAAATTACTTTTCAACCTAAAATTCAGTGCTCATATAATCAATTAAATGTGAGGGTAGAATAAAGAGAGTTCTAGAAATACTGGGTCTCAAAAAAAAAAGTATCACCCATGATCCCTTTCTAAGGAAGCTACTAAAGGATGTGCTCCAGCAAATCAAAGGGAGTGGGGGGGAAACAAGGAGATCTGGGGCCCAAGACAGAGATTCAGCCTAGGAGAGGGGAAAGGGGACATGTCAGGACAACAGCCACCGAGCAGATCTGAAGAGAAATAATCCAGATGGGAAGGGAGGATGGAAGGTCTTCAAGAAATATTCTCCAGGTAAAGAGAACTGACAGATTACCAGAGACACGTGACCACATGGAAAATAAAGCACTATTCTGAGGGATTTTTCCAATTTTATTAGGGAGTTTGGAAAGAAGTGATGACAGAAAACCAATTAATCGAACAAAATAGGCAAGGCAATTCTTAATCTGAGTTGGGGAAACGGTTGACTAAGAAAGAAAATGCAATTATAGTACATTAACTGGTTTGGCAGGGAGCCACACTTAACATAGTGATGATAATGTAAACATTGAGTTCTGATTAAACAAAAGGGAGAGATATTATTACATTAGGAGGAGAAGTGGGGAGTACGTCTAAGAGGATAAAACCTCATGTAGAAATCACTTAATATTTATAATCCATAAGTGAAGAATAATAAAATACACTTTAAAAAGACAGAGGTAAATATCAGAAACAACTAAGAGAATTTAAAGTTGTGGTGGGATGAATTGGGAGATTTTGATTGACATATATACACTAATATGTATAAAATAGATAACTAATAACCTGCTGTATAAAAAAATAAATAAAATAAAATTCAAAAAAAATTGTTGCTAATGGAGATAAGAACATAAGAGCAGGAGGAATGGAGACAGCTCTTCAATTTATTTGTCTAAATGAAGCCTTGTGTAATATTTGACTTTTGAACCATGAACCTATTTTTTTTAAACTTCCTGGGTTTCAGTTTTTCGCACTGTAAAATAGGGATAATGATGATACCTACCTACCAAGCTCCTATTAAAATCACACGAGATAATGCAGTAAAAGTGCATTGGGGAACATTCTCACTTCTCTTGGACCAATTTTTCAGAAGAGTTATTCCACAGACAAGTTGTGTGGAGCCACACTTAAAACACAAGTTGTCTAAAACTGAGGGCTGTTTTGTCGATTCATCGAATGCCAAATGTGCAGAAGCAGCAAGGAGATGGGACGTGGATGAGTAATCTAAGTGGCTTGGGTTTATCACGGAAGACTCCTAGTCTGAAATCAAGGAGGCTTGAATAGATCATGAGTAACTGGATTTGACTTCTTTCTATCAAACTAACCATCTGTTCTTAGAAAGATTACTTATACATTCCTCCTCTCTAGCTTCCTCATCTGTAAAACTGGAGGTAGTAACACTTGCCCTGAAGGGTTGTTGTGATGGGTAAATAATATAACGAACATGAAAGATCTTTGCACAGTGTCTGGCGCAGTTCCTTCTACAGCACAGAATGGCAGTTACAATAGTCGCACATCTGTCTGCTCCTGAGCATCACAACTTTAACCTTCAATTTCTAACAAAAACTAAGCATCCAGGGTCAGCTAAGCAAAACCAGAGAGTAAGTCCACCCTGCTCCCTTTTCTCTCAATAGCCTTTGATTAGACAACAATATTTATTCACTGTAGAAAAGGTTGAAAATAGAAATGAGCCAAAACAACAAAACATCATAAATAATCCGACCATTGACGTTTTAGTGTATAACCTTCCATACGCTTTTCTATGTTTCAATTTCTAAATAAAAATGAATTTTGATTATACCTGTTATTTTGCATTCTTCATTTTCATCTTCTCACAGTGAAATTATTTCAACATCACCACTTTCGATAGCTGCAGAGTTGGCTTGACAAATGTCCTGCACCATTTATATTATACTCTTTCCTGTCACCCTTCAGGGGCTACACAGTGGCCATTCCAACACTCATTCTGGCCTACTGAGTGGATTACAGGGTTGACACCAGAGGAGAAAGCAAGAGCCACGTTAAATTGTGTGTTTCAATACATGTTGGTGATCAACAGTACATTGATTCCAACCCAGCTCATCTCAAAAAAGGCCAGCAGCTGCTTGATATGCTTTTTAAAGCAACATTTATTTCTAGGCACTGAAAGGAATGTGAGATATTTTGGAAGTTCTGCGCATTTCTGACATCTCAGAGATTTAAAAATGAATAGATAGACAAAGTTTCACTGAGCTCTGCCCACCAGAGCAACAACCAGCTCTACCCAACACCAGTCCCTCCCATCAGGAAACTTGCACAAGCCTCTTAGATACCCTCATCCACCAGAGGGCAGACAGCAGAAGCAAGAAGAACTACAATCCTGCAGCCTGTGGAACAAAAAACACATTCACAGAAAGACAGACAAGATGAAAAGGCAGAGGGCTATGTACCAGATGAAGGAAAAAGATAAAACGCCAGAAAAACAACCAAATGAAGTGGAGATAGGAAATGTTCCAGAAAAAGAATTCCGAATAATGATAGTGAAGATGATCCAGGACCTCAGAAAAAGAATGAAGACAAAGATCGAGAAGATGCAAGAAATCTTTAACAAAGACCTAGAAAAAATAAAGAACAAACACCTAGAAGAATTAAAGAACAAACAAACAGAGATGAACATTACAATAACTGAAATGAAAAATACACTAGAAGGAATCAATAGCAGAATAACTGAGACAGAAGAACGGATAAG
>NC_041217.1:35108244-35111786 GCF_002837175.3 Physeter macrocephalus
GAGGCAGAAAAACGGATACATGACCTGGAAGACAGAATGGTGGAATTCACTGCTGCGGAACAGAATAAAGAAAAAAGAATGAAATGAAATGAAGACAGCCTAAGAGACCTCTGGGACAACATTAAACACAAAAACATGCACATTACAGGGGTCTCAGAAGGAGAAGAGAGAAAGAAAGGACCAGAGAAAATATTTGAAGAGATTATAGTTGAAAACTTCCCTAACATGGGAAAGAAAATAGCCACCCAAGTCCAGGAAGCGCAGAAAGCCCCAGGCAGGATACACCCAAAGGTTAACAGCTGATTTCTCAGCAGAAACTCTACAAGCCAGAAGGGAGTGGCATCATATATTTAAAGTGATGAAAGGGAAGAATCTACAACCAAGATTACTCTACCCGGCAAGGATCTCATTCAGATTCAATGGAGAAATCAAAAGCTTTACAGGCTAGCAAAAGCCAAGAGAATTCAGCACCACCAAACCAGCTTTACAACAAATGCTAAAGGAACTTCTCTAAGTGGGAAACACAAGAGAAGAAAAGGACCTACAAAAACAATCCCATAACAATTGAGAAAATGGTAATAGGAACATACATATCGATAATTACCTTAAACGTGGATGGACTAAATGCTCCAACCAAAAGACACAGGCTTGCTGAATGGCTACAAAACCAAGACCCATATACATGCTATCTACAAGAGACCCACTTCTGACCTAGGGACACATACAGACTGAAAGTGAGGGGATGGAAAATGATATTCCATGCAAATGGAAATCAAAAGAAAGCTGGAGTAGAAATACTCATATCAGATAAAATAGACTTTAAAATACAGAATGTTACAAGAGACAAGGAAGGACACTACACAATGATCAAGGGATCAATCCAAAAAGAAGATATAATAATTATAAATACATATGCACCCAACATAGGAGCACCTCAATACATAAGGCAACTGCTAACATCTCTAAAAGGAAATCGACAGGAACACAATAATAGTGGGGAACTTTAACACCTCACTTACACCAATGGACAGATTATCCAAACAGAAAATTAACAAGGAAGCACAAGCTTTAAAGGACACAATAGACCAGATAGATTTAATTGATATTCATTGGACATTCCATCCAAAAATACCAGACTACACTTTCTTCTCAAGTGTGCATGGAACATTCTCCAGGATAGATCACATCTTGAGTCACAAATCAAGCCTCAGTAAATTTAAAGAAAATTGAAATCATATCAAGCATCTTTTCTGACCACAACGATATGAGATTAGAAATCAATTACAGGAAAAAAAAAACGTAAAAACGACAAACACATGGAGGCTAAACAAAACACTACTTAATAACCAAGAGATCACTGAAGAAATCAAAGAGGAAATCAAACAATACCTAGATACAAATGACAACGAAAACACGACAATCCAAAACCTATGGAGTGCAGCAAAAGCAGTTCTAAGAGGGAAGTTTATAGCAATACAAGCCTACCTCAAGAAACAAGAAAAATCTCAAATAAACATTCTAACCTTACACCTAAAGGAACTAGAGAAAGAAGAACAAACAAAACCCAATGTTAGTAGAAGAAAAGAAAGCATAAAGACCGAGCAGAAATAAATGAAATAGAAACAAAGAAAACAATAGCAAAGATCAATAAAACTAAAAGCTGGTTGGATCATGAGAGATTACTACAAGCAACTCTATGCCAATAAAATGGATAACCTGGAAGAAATGGACAAATCTTAGAAATGCACAACCTCCCAAGACTGAATCAGGAAGAAATAGAAAATATGAACAGACCGATCACAAGTAATGAAATTGAAACTGTGATTAAAAATCTTCCAACAAACAAAAGTCCAGGACCAGACGGCTTCACGGGTGAATTCTACCAAACATTTAGAGAAGACCTAACACCCACCCTTCTCAAATTCTTCCAAAATGTAGCAGAGGAAGGAACACTCCCAAACTCATTCTATGAGGCCACCATTACCCTGATACCAAAAGCAGACAAATATACTACAAAAAAAGAAAATTACAGACCAATATCACTGATGAATATAGATGCAAAAATCCTCAACAAAATACTAGCAAACAGAATCCAACAACACATTAAAAGGATCATGCACGATGGTCAAGTGGGATTTATCCCAGGGATTCAAGGATTCTTCAACATATGCAAATCAATCAATGTGATACACCACATTAACAAATTGAAGAATAGAAACCATATGATCATCTCAATAGATGCAGAAAATGCTTCTGACAAAATTCAACACCCATTTATGATAAAAAACTCTCCCAGAAAGTGGGCATAGAGGGAACCTACCTCAACATAATTAAGGCCATATACGACAAACCCACAGCAAACATCATTCTCAGTGGTGAAAAACTTAAAGCATTTCCTCTAAGATCAGGAACAAGACAAGGATGTCCACTCTGGTCACTAAGATTCAACATAGCTTTGGAAGTCCTAGCCACAGCAATCAGAGAAAAAAAGAAATAAAAGGAATACAAATTGGAAAAGAGGAAGTAAAACTGTCACTGTTAGCAGATGACATGATACTATACATAGAGAATCCTAAAGATTCCACCAGAAAACTACTAGAGCTAATCAATGAATTTGGTAAAGTTGCAGGATACAAAATTAATGCACGGAAATCTCTTGCATTCCTATACAGTAATGATGAAAAATCTCAAAGAGAAATTAAGGAAACACTCGCATTTACCACTGCAACAAAAAGAATAAAACACCTAGGAATAAACCTACCTAGGGAGACAAAAGACCTGTATGCAGAAAACTCTAAAACACTGATGAAAGAAATTAAAGATGGTACCAACAGATGGAGAGATATACCATGCTCTCTTTTTTGTTATTTATTTTTTTCTTTTTTATTTTATTTTATTTTATTGTTTTACCATGTTCATGGATTGGAAGGATCAACATTGTGAAAATGACTATACTACCCAAAGCTATCTAAAGATTCAATGTAATCCCTATCAAATTACCAATGGCATTTTTTACAGAACTAAAACAAAAAAATCTTAAAATCTGTATGGAGACACAAAAGACCCCAAATAGCCAAAGCAGTCTTTAGGGGAAAAAACGGAGCTGGAGGAATCAGACTTCCTGACTTCAGACTATACTACAAAGCTACAGTAATCAAGACAATATGGTACTGACACAAAAACAGAAATATAGATCAACGGAACAGGACAGAAAGCCCAAAGATAAACACACGCACCTATGATCCACGAATCTATGACAAAGGAGGCAAGGATGTACAATGGAGAAAGACAGTCTCTTCAATAAGTGATGCTGGGAAAACTGGACAGCTACATGTAAAAGAAAGAAATTAGAACACTCTCTAACACCATACACAAAAATAAACTCAAAATGGATTAAAGACCTAAATGTAAGACCGGACACTATAAAACTCTTAGAGGAAAACACAGAAGAACACTCTTGGACATAAATCACAGCAAGATCTTTTTTTATCTACCTCCTAGAGTAATGGAAATAAAAACAAAAATAAACAAATGGGACCTAA
>NC_041217.1:35111865-35117045 GCF_002837175.3 Physeter macrocephalus
CTCATGCAGCTCAATATTAAAAAAAACAACCCAATCCAAAAATGGACAGAAGACCTAAATAGACATTTCTCCAAAGAAGACATACAGATGGCCAAGAAGTACATGAAAAGCTGCTCAACATCACTAATTATTAGAGAAATGCAAATCAAAACTACAATGAGGTCTCACCTCACACTGGTTAGAATGGGCATCATCAGAAAATCTGCAAACAACAAATGCTGGAGAGGGTGTGGAGAAAAGAGAACCCTCTTGCACTGCTGGTGGGAATGTAAATTGATACAGCCACTATGGAGAACAGTACGGAAGTTCCTTAAAAAACTAAAAATAGAATTACCTACAACCCAGCAATATCATTACTGGGCATATACCCAGAGAAAACCATAATTTGAAAAGACACCCCAATGTTCACTGCAGCACTATTTACAATAGGCAGGTCATGGAAGCAACCTAAATGTCCATCGACAGACAAATGGATAAAGAAGATGTGGTACATATATACTATGGAATATTACTCAGCCATAAAAAGTAACGAAATTGGGTCATTTGTAGAGATGTGGATGGATCTAGAGACTGTCATATAGAGTGAAGTCAGAAAGAGAAAAACAAACATTGTATATTAATGTACATATGTGGAACCTAGAAAAATGGTACAGACGAACCTGTTTGTAGGGCAGAAATAGAGACACAGATGTAGAGAATAAATGTATGGACACCAAGAGGGGAACGTGGCATGGCGGGGTGGCGGTGTGACGAATTGGGAGATTGGGATTGACATACGTACACTAATATGTATAAAATGGATAACTAATAAGAACCTGCTATGTTAAAAAATAAATAAAATATAATTCCAAATAAAATGAATAGATATATACATATATATAAATGCACTATATATATGCTACACGCAGTCACAGCATATATACACAATACACATTATACATAATACATAAATATACACTGTAAATAAATACATACTGTAAAAATATATTGCACTATGTATGTGCATATTATTTTGGAATGAAGGGACTATTTTACCCTTCCACTGATAATAGGAACACTGGAAACTCAAGGTCTGCTACCTCCAGTGGGTAATTTGGATTTTCTGGGAGGAAAAAGAGACCCAGATTTGGAAACACACATCCAAAGCTTCAGCATGTACATAAGATTGTGCTTCTTCCTAAGCTCATCTATAGAAAACTGCTAGGCACTAGACTGATTAGAGTAACCACCACTTATCTGTGCTGTAGAAGCAGAAATCAGGGTCTCTCACGTAAAGAATCTCATACCACAAGCCACCCAGAAAAGCCCATTTCAACCATTTACATTCAAGCCGTGGAATCTCATCTTTGGCTCAGTATCCTTTCCCGAGGCTACAGTTCCCCAGGGTGAGGGTTTGTGCTGTGCACTTGGAGGGGAGAATGGACAAGAGTGCCCTGGCAGGCAGCAATGATGAGAGAGCAGCCCCTGCCTTGCTCAAGCCTAAACTGAGAGGGACGGGAAAGGCAGCAGAAGCCCCAGAGCTGACCAGACCAGGGGGGCTGAATATCTGAAAATTGCCTCCATTTCAAGCCTTCTCTCTGTCAGATAGCAGACTCAGTAATGGAAAGTTTAAAAAGAACCTTTGAAAATGCTTTTGCCTTTCTAAACATATTTGAACTAAAAGGTGGAATTATTTGCAGCATTCTACCACTCAGACCAAGAGGGGTTAAGGCACAGGTTCAGATTCCCACAGAGAAGAAAATGTATAACCAGTGAATTGCACCATGTTTCCTGCATTGTTAATGATCCTTTGGAGTGGGAGACAATGAGGGGGGCACCAAGAGGTCGTCATCCACCAAGAAACACATTGTTCATAGCAACGGGAGTTGCTTTTTTGAGACCGAGGGGCCCAGGTGAGGGCTAGCAACCTACTACAAAGGCTAATTTAACGTGTGGGATTAATATGTTAATTTGATGCTCTCCTGTTTGGTTAAGTGTTGCATTTCTATATTTCTAAGTCTGGCATTCAAATCTATTTATGGGGGGACCATTTGGACTCTCTAACCTCTTTTCCTCCATTCTCCCCAGTGACAGCCCCTTGACTGTCAAAGCAGCCTCCTCACCTGAACATGGCATGCCCACTCCTGACTTCAGGCTGTGTGTGCTATTCCCCTGGCCTTGAGCCTGTCTTCTCTCTACTTACCTATCCAAATCCAAGATCTTAATTCCTCAGAATCCTATTCAAGCCCCAGATCTTTAAATAAACCATTCCTAAAAGCTCAGCTCACTCTGACTACCACCCCTTATGAACATCAGCTGCCTCTGTGACTCAATCTGGTCTCTCTGCACATAATGCCTTATACTGGTCCTCAACTGGTTTGCACACATCTTGCCTCTCCAACAAAATCATAAACTGTGGGGATGGGGATGATGACTCACCTCTCTTCTCTTCCACTGTTAGCACTCTGACATGGAGCCATAACCTCACCTTACTTGACTCCCCAATAGCATCAACACCATTGGCCACTCCCTTCATGAAGTACCTTCTTTTTCTTGGTCTCCGTGAAATTATCCTCTAGATTTCCCTCCCACCTCTTGGCCCTTCCTTCTCTATCTAACTTCTAAATGTTGGTGTCCTCAGGTTCATTCCTGGGCAGTCTCCTTTTCCTCTCTTTCTGTACTGCCTCTTTTTAGAAAGTCTCAGACAATTCCACAGCTCCAAAATATCATCTACATGCTCCCAAACATCTGTCTCCAGCCCAGACCTTTCTTCTGAGCAATGCCTGAGAAGAATAGGCCAATTAGTATTTTATGATATTTATGAAGACAAGTCCATTTTTTAAATATAAATCACTTAGGTCCTCATAGAGAAAAGCTCTCATTCCGTGGTTTTATTGCCTCTCTAATTCAAAGGAGCCACTGCAAAGATGATCATCCTGATAGGAGGCCAGGTGAGATACCTTATTCATGGAGAAAATTGACTAATAATAGACTGTACCATTATACACATAGACTAGTACACTGTATTCATTGAAGCACCAAAAGAATATTCAAAAAAAAGGAATGAGGATGGAGAGATCAAGTCTTTCACTCAGAGTTCCCCAACTGCAATGTGTCTCCCACATAGGGCGCTGGAATTTTTTTTTCCTAGATGAGCAAACTCGGAAACAAAGGACGAGGTTGACTCTGCCTAAATGGGCTCAGTCTAAGAAGGGTTCTGGTCTGAAGAAAAGGGCCATTGACAGGAAGCACTTGATCTCTGTTTGTCAAAATGAATGCAAGTGGTGGAGGAACAGAAGATCATGAGCCATTGCCCAACAGAATAACTCTTCTCAGATCAGTTTGCTTTATATTCCTTCAGTGAGTTAGCTGGGCTATGATCACTGACCTCCAGTGAAAAGGTTTTCTGATCAGGCCAACTGCCATGTACATCTTGCCAATTGGTGAGTTAGGGTTCCACAGAACTAGGAAACCATTGGGTGGATCATGCCAATAGTTTTACAATCAATTATCCTTTCAAGTTGACTGATCCCTCAAACTCCTCTTCAAAATCAAACTGATCAATATAACTGATAAACTGAATGGACATCACCACAGAGCTATGGGTCCTTTCTGACACAGCAGAGCATCAGGTCCCTCTCCAAGAACCATTAGACTGACCATCCATGATTTTCACTGGAGGCATGTTTTCTCAATGAAGTCTATACATAGGAATTTTACTGCTTCAGAAAGGACATAAATCAGCTCAGCAGGACACTCTTGGGGCAAAGAAGAAGGGACAAGGGCTGGGGGAGGAGGATGTGTTTAAATTATTCAATGAAATGGAAATCAGGGGTGGGGTGGGTGAGCAGCTCGAGATGTAGATTCTCCTTTGGGTAGGAATAACTAACAAGCACCCTGAAGGTGTCTTCCTTCAAAGGAGAGATCAAAAGCTTTAAATGATACATTAAACAAGATGGACTTAATTGATATTTATAGGACATTCCATCCAAAAACAACAGAATGCACGTTCTTCTCAAGTGCTCATGGAACATTCTCCAGGACAGATCATACCTTGGGTCACAAACCAAGCCTTGATAAATCTGAGAAAACAAAAGCAGTTCTAAGAGGGAAGTTTATAGCAATACAATCCTACTTTAAGAAATAAGAAACATCTCAAATAATCAACCTAACCTAACACCTAAAGCAATTAGAGAAAGAAGAACAAAAAAACCCCAAAGTTAGCAGAAGGAAAGAAATCATAAAGATCAGATCAGAAAGAAATGAAGGAAACGATAGCAAAGATCAATAAAACTAAAAGCTGGCTCTTTTTATTCCAGGAATGCAAGGATTCTTCAATATACGCAAATCAATCAATGTGATACACCATATTAAGAAATTGAAGGAGAAAAACCATATGATCATCCCAATAGATGCAGAGAAAGCTTTTGACAAAATTCACCACCCATTTATGATAAAAAACCCTCCAGAAAGTAGGCATAGAGGGAACTTACCTCAACATAATAAAAGCCATATATGACAAACCCACAGCCACCATCGTCCTCAATGGTGAAAAACTGAAACCATTATCACTAAGATCAGGAAGAAGACAAGGATGCCCACTCTCATCACTATTATTCAACATAGTTTTGGAAGTTTTAGCCACAGCAATCAGAGAAGAAAAAGAAATAAAAGGAATCCAAATCGGAAAAGAAGAAGTAAAGGTGTCCCTGTTTGCAGATTACGTGATACGATACGTAGAGAATCCTAAAGATGCTACCAGAAAACTACTAGAGCTAATCAATGAATTTGGTAAAGTACAGCAGGATACAAAATTAATGCACAGGAATCTCTTGCCTTCTTATATACTAATGATGAGAGATTTGAAAGTGAAATTAAGAAAACACTCCCATTTATGACTGCAACAAAACGAATAAAATACCTAGGAATAAACCTACCTAAGGAGACAAAAGACCTGTATGCAGAAAATTGTAAGACACTGATGAAAGAAATTAAAGATGATACAAATAGATGGAGAGATACTACAAAGCTACAGTAATCAAGACAGTATGGTACTGGCACAGAAAAAGAAATACAGATCAAGGAACAGGATAGAAAGCCGAGATAAACCCATGCACCTATGGTCACCTTATCTTTGATAAAGGAGGCAAGAATATACAGTGTAGAAAAGACAGCCTCTTCAATAAGTGGTGCTGGGAAAA
>NC_041217.1:35117414-35138490 GCF_002837175.3 Physeter macrocephalus
AAATAGATATTTCTCCAAAGAAGATATACAGATTGCCAACAAACACATGAAAGAATGCTCAACATCAATAATCATTAGAGAAATGCAAATCAAAAGTACAATGAGATATCATCTCACACTGGTCAGAATGGCCATCATCAAAAAATCTAGAAACAATAAATGCTGGAGAGGGTGTGGAGAAAAGGGAACCCTCTTGCACTTTTGCTGGGAATGTAAATTGCTACAGCCACTATGGAGAACAGTATGGAGGTTCCTTAAAAAACTAAACATAGAACTATCATATGACCCGGCAATCCCACTACTGGGCATATACGCTGAGAAAACCATAATTCAAAAAGAGTCGTGCACCATAATGTTCATTGCAGCTCTGTTTACAATAGCCAGGACATGGAAGCAACCTAAGTGTCCAACGACAGATGAATGGATAAAGAAGATGTGGCACATATATACAATGGAATATTACTCAGCCATAAAAAGAAACGAAATTGAGGTATATGTAGTGAGGTGGATGGACCGAGAGTCTGTCATACAGAGTGAAGTAAGTCAGAAAGAGAAAAACAAATACCATACACTAACACATATATATGGAATCTAAAAAAAAAAAAACGGTCGTGAAGAACCTAGAGGCAAGATGAGAGTAAAGATGCAGACCTACTAGAGAATGGACTTGAGGATATGGGGAGGGGCAAGGGTAAGCCGGGACCAAGTGAGAGAGTGGCATGGACATATATACACTGCCAAATGTAAGCAGCCACATAGCACAGGGAGATCAGCTCGGTGCTTTGTGACCACCTAGAGGGGTGGGATAGGCAGGGTGGGAGGGAGGGCGACGCCCAAGGGAAGAGATATGGGGACGTATGTATATGTATAACTGATTCACTTTGTTATAAAGCAGAAACTAACACACCATTTAAAGCAATTATACTCCAATAAAGATGTTTAAAAAAAAAAAAAGGAGAGATCAAATCGAGAATTGGCAAGAAGTAGTGTCTCTCTACTGATGCTTCAAAATGTTTCCACTTATTAAAAGATTTCTATGCTGAACACAAATTCTAGCTCCCCGGGAGAGTACTTGTACAGAGAAAAAGCATGCTGCTTTAGCACTAACTCCTCTTCATCCACCCTGCTTGGTGCCTTGTGAAAATGCCTTTTGTCAGCTTCCTACAGCTCTGGGCATCGGTGAGTCACAGCCAATCATCCCCCATCTCATAAAACAGCAGGGTACCAGGAAGGCTAACTCCTCCCTACCCTTTTCTTTCCTCTGTATATATTTTGTGCATCACTAGACCAATTAGCATTTTGCCATCACTAGACCAATTAGTGTCTACCCTGCTACTAAACAGTCTCCCTATATAATGTTCAATAAGCCTCAGCCTTAGTGAGTTCTTCCAGTATTCCATCTATATTCTTCATGCTGCTGTGTAAGCTTATTTCCTCTTATATGCCCCTCAGTAAAGTCAGAAAATATATTCACTCATTCATTCAGCAAGTATGTACCGCATGCTTACTCTACACTAGGCATCATGCTATGCGTCAAGGATACAGATCTCTGATTTCATGAGGCTTACAGTCTGGTGAGGGAGCTAAGGATTAAACAAGTTATTGTATAAAAAAATTTCATTGTTAACTGTGATAGGTACAACAGAAGAGGCCACGTACAAGGTGCCCCAAATGAGTTACTAACTGGGACCTGATTGACTTAGGAGGGTCAGTAAAGGTTACCCAAACAAGCTGTCATTGAAGGTGAAATCTGACGGATGAAATAGGAGGGAAAGGGGCAACAGCATTCTAGAGATGGAAGAGCCGGTGCGAGGGAGCTGGGGCTGGAGGGCCCAGGTATGTAAGCGAACAGAAGGAAGGACAGGGTGCGAGGGGAGAGAGGCAGAGAGGATGGAGAGAGGTAGCAAGATCGAAGTCAGCCAAGGCCTTATAGGTCATCTTAAATATTGTGGACTGAGCCCCAGGAAAATGGTATATATGCCACTAAGGATTTTAAGGATAACAACACGGTTGGTTAGGTTTTCATTGAGAAGCATCACTTAGTACTATGAGAATAATGAACTGAAGAAGGCAAAAGTGGAAGCAGGGAGACCAGTTCAAAGCTACGTGGTAGACTGGGCAAGAAATGATAACAGTGGGGTTAGGATGATTCAGTGGAAATGGAAACAATTTTTTAAAATTAAGATCTACCTCGGAGGCAGAACGTACAGTACATACAGGTAGAACTGGGAGAGAGGGAGGTACAAAGGATAACTTGATGGTTTTGGCCTTGAGTGACTAGAAAGATGACGGTGGCTTTTGTAGAAATAGAGAATGCTAGAGGCAAAGGAGCTAACTGGAATTATTGGGGGACGGGGGTCCACGAGGTCAGTATTACGCGTGTTAAGTCTGAGATATCTGTGAGATGTTCAAGTGGAGAGGTTCAGTAGCCAGCTGGATACACAAGGCACCACATCAGTAATAAAAATCATTCTATACCATAGCAGAGTCAAACACTATATTCTTTTACTTTTTTTTTTTTTTTTTTTTTAAGAAAAGGGGTATGTTCCAGAACTGTATTGTTCAAAATGGAAGCCACTAGCCACAAAGGGGCTACTTAGATTCAAATTAATTAAAGTTAAATAAATTTAAAAACTAGTTTCTCAGTGATGCTAGGTGCATTTCAAGTACTCAGTGTGGCTCGTGACTACTTGTATCGGACAACACGATGGACATTTCCACTGCTGCATAAAGTTCTATGGGAAAGCCTTGGCTAGAACGTCAGAGGGCTTCCTATTTACAACACTCAGCTCCGACTGGTCTTTCAGTGCGTATTCAACTGTCACCAAGAAATAGAATCCTACTGTATTTTGTGTCCCAGACAAGGCTTTGAGGTTGAAGATGAAGAAGATATGGGAAAAGAAGTAATGATAATCCTTGTTATTCAGATATCTTTCAATCCATCATAAAAAAAAATAAATAACAGATGAAGGATGAAAGGCATGGGGAGAGAGCCCACATTTTTAAAATACTATCAGATCAACTGGGGAGACTAAAATCCGATGAAATTAAGTACCAAGGAGGCATTAAGTGCTTATTTGGATTTTGACAAAAGAATGGTAAATTTATAGCCAATATTTTACAATAACTATAAATGGAGTGTAACCTTTAAAACTGTGAATCACTATGCTGTACACCTGTAACATATAATATTGTACAATAATATTGTATCTCAATTTTAAAAATGAATGGGAAATGGATTCATGAAAGAGAGGGAAGGATGTAACCCAAGTGGGGAAACAATTTATTCAAAAGGCTGTGTACATCTGGAACACCAGCCATGTTTTTCTGAAAGAAAACAGAATCTGTGAACTGTATAAGAAGCAGAGTAATGGAGAAAAAGTCCTTAAGCGGACAAGTGGAAGAAGAACTAAAGAACCCAATTTGGAAGCATTAATTGTGTACTGACTTACTGAGGCTAACTCAGACACGCAGCTAACCATTGGGGATATAAGTGATAATGGGGTCCTGACCTTGTGCTCAAGGAGCTCCTAGTCTAAACAGCCATAGCCAACCACCAGGCTGTCAGGATGCAAGACAGGTGATAAAAGTAGGTTTTACAAAATGTGTTCTTGCTCAATAAATATGTAAACTAAACACCACGTTTGCAATATACAAGACATATATCTCACCAAAAAAATGCATGTTCACAAATTACTATACACCTGGGAGCTTGAATTGTGGATGGAAGCTCAAATGAGGTGAACATGTGAAGGTCCTGGAATGAGCTGTGATGGGGCAGAGCAGACATTCAAGGGCTTCATCCTGTGAGCATGTCTTTTCACTGCCTTCCTTCATTTTTAACCAAAATTAACAAGCCATACACTACATTGCACAGTATGGCTTGCTCCTTTAATATTTTAGATTCTTTAGATTTCTTAGTAATGTAAGCCATGGCTCAAAGTCTACGGAGCTCTGCTTAAGATTAAGTTCAAGGTTAATGTCAGACCCTTCATGAGGGAACATGGAAATGTGTTATAGGGCTTCAGCCGGGGCTGAAAAGAATTTTCTGGCTTTCATGGCTGATGACTGGGTTTCCCACTTTGGGGAAGACTACTTAGATTTGAGGGTGAAGTTTGTAACCTTTATGATACCACCTTTTATAGTTTTTCTTTGTGTTACAAAGCCATGACTTTCATTGAAATTCCACTTTCTACTGGAATTCACTGACATTTCTTTCCTGCTGATTGCTGGGTACTAGTACTGAATAAAATACTTATCTGTAAACATACATAAACATATTTAAATTCCTTCAGGGGTGTTATTTTTGCTATGTGCTTTGTATCAGTTTTTATTGAAACAACTGTCCACTTGTACTATGGCTATCTTTATAGAAAAACACTCAAATGTATTATATTTTGGTGATGTTGGCTTTTTGAAATACATTTGCTTTAGTTGCAAATACGGGGGGAATTTACCCACATTAATCATTTCCCAGTAAATTTCTTGTGTTTTACTGCCTGCCATAAACACTGATGCTAGCATATTTCTTTTTAGATACTTTTTTCAGGGTTATCGGAATATTGCTGCATATTCAGAATTGATGATTTCCTATAAGATTCTAATACATACTATGCCACATTTACACGATAAAACACTTGCTCATAGTTTAAAATCACTTAAAATATGTGTGTAAAGAAAAATGCTTAATTTTCCAAATCATTTGCCTATAGAGTGAGAATGTGTCTTAAATCCTTACCTGATTTTTATGCTACTAAAACTTATCAAAATAGCAACGATTAAAACTACCAGTACTACTCAGTATTGGCAAGGGCATTCTCAGGCACTGTTGGGTAGGAATGTAAATTGGCAAACTTTGTCTACAGGGCAGTTAAGAAACAGGTAAGCAGTATGTATGGCAAAACTTAAAAGTGAGAAAAACCTTTAACTTAGCAATGTTACACTGAAGAATGCATCATGGTTATGATAGTCATCTCAATGCAACTGGTAACTGCAAAAAAACTGGAACAATATGTTAATAATAGGAGACTAATTAAATAAGTTATGACACATCCACATAATGGAATTCTATGAAGCCATTAAAAAGGGTTGTTAGAAATGCATTTGATGACAAAGAAAGGGGTCCTGATACAACTGTATCTCTAGTATAACAGCATGTTTTAAATGGTGTGTGTGTGTGTGTGTGTGTGTGTGTGTGTGTGTGTGTGTGTGTGTGTAGAGAGAGAGAGAGAAAAAATTTAGAAGAATGGGTATTAACAGTGGTTTCTCTTGAGGAGACTTTTTTCTTTCCTTACACTTGTCTGAATTTTCTAATTCTCATATAATAAATATGTATTACTTTTATAGATAAAACATTTATTTTGAAAAAATAGCTACAGAAGCCTCTTTTTCAGCTGTCCTACCTCTGGGCACACGAGTTTTGAACCAATCTAGCAGGAATGGCCCACAATGGGGTAAATGTGATGACCACCTTCCCTCCCAAACCCAGTCCACCGAGCTTGGCTTTCCCTACTGCACAAGCAAGGACCCAGCTCACCAAGCTGTCCTGGACATGCGGCGCCTGCACAAGCCTCTGGACTCCGCTCTCCACGGTGACTCCCAGCCAGTTGAGTGTTGCCCAGCACCAGAGGTAGTCATTCCCACCATGCCAGAAGCTCACAAACGCAAATGTCATCGCAGTGGAAAACAGTGTCCCTAGCAGGCCGTGCTGGGACCCGCCCGCTGGAATGTACACATACCTAGAGACAGAAGA
This sequence comes from Physeter macrocephalus, assembly GCF_002837175.3. Taxonomy (NCBI): domain Eukaryota; kingdom Metazoa; phylum Chordata; class Mammalia; order Artiodactyla; family Physeteridae; genus Physeter; species Physeter macrocephalus. Next base: position 35,123,167 of record NC_041217.1, read on the forward strand.
GGCTGTTAGGAACCATGCGGAGGGCTGTCCCGGCAATACCACTTGGTCCCGGGCTTGATTCTCCCATCACACGTTGCTATTCACCGTGGGCAGACCCTTCCTGACTTCCAGGAAGCCACAGAGCACTCCCTGAATTCTCCATCACACACGGAGGTGGCAATACATAAACCTCAGCTCTGAGGGGTTTTAGCTTAAATGAACACACAGGCTAAAGAGCTCTCATTACTAGAGTAAAATAGCACTTATAGGAGGCAGGGTGAGGGGTATTGAATTTAGAGTTTCTAAAAGGGATGCACCCAACCCTAGAAGCTCACTCACAGAATGGCAATTAAGTTTCTGGTTACATGAGGACACCAGACTTCAAGGCAGGTATGTATTTTACAGCTCAAACTATTAAGTTTCTGGTAAACCCAGTATTTAAGCACAATTGCTGAATTCAGGCCCCTAAACGGCAGGACAGCTCCTGCAGAAGAGGGGTGCCAAGGCCAGATCCTCGAGCTTTCCCGGGAAGTTGCCCAGAAGCCGGAACGAATTCGCAAGCGAAGAGAAGAGCTCTGTGCTCACAGGGCAGCCGACTTATCACCCGAAAGGTACAGCCATCCCTCGGGTATGTTCTCTACTGCTGAGACAGCTATCTGACTACATACCCACAGAGCCATGTTCTTCAATCAGTATGTTCCTGCTAGAGTTGGGCAAAACTCACATCTTGGGTTGTCAGGATCTGGACAACTAGGAACAAACCCTCCTTACAGCAGCCTTTTTTAAAAAGCCCATAGGCCTTTGTTTACTGCTGGTCAGTGCTTCTTTGTCCAACCTTCTTCACGAAGGAGAAGCAACTCATCATTTCCTGAATACACAGTGTGTCCCAGGCACGGCACTAGACACTTTCCATGGATCACCCAGCTTGATTCTTTGAAACACCATATGCTGTTCTAGCATCCATGGACAAGTTGTCTTGTCTATATATTATTTTAATATTTTGTCAGAAATGTTATTCTTAAAATCATTTTCGAATAGAACAGTTTTATAGGCAAGCCAAAAAATACAAAATAAAAACCATTCCCCAGTCAATAAATACTTCTAAAGACTATGTGACTGTAAGTATTTTTAAATGTCCTCCCTCACTTTCAAAGGTGCTCCAGGTTAGATGGTAGCTTATGTGATCAGCTTAGCTAGCCCCACTATCTGGGTGAGAAAAACGGGCTGAGAAGGGGAAGAGCCTAGATGCAAATCTGCAACTATGGCACCAGAGTTAATGTTTTCCATTACACCTCTGGGTTTATTTTGAAAGTCCTCCTATCTTACATCCCAATCTGAAACAAACCGGAAAGCATGTGAGAGTGTAGGTATTTCAGAAACAAGCGAAGCAAAGAAAATACTTTCTCTTGTGCACAGACAAGACCATCTTGACAATCAAGTTAGGAAATACGCATCAAGCACTCACTACCGACTAAGGAATCCTCCATCTGCCGTCAAGCATTTATTTAGGCCTCTAGGGCAGTCCTGGCATTATGAGCAACCCAGAGACATAAGACGTTGTTCCTGCCCAAAGGACAGGATAGCTGGTTGTGAAACAATAGCAAACAAGTCCCATCAGTAAGCTGATATGGTACTTGTTTGCTATATGATACGGTACAAAGTATACCACGAGGGCTTCAGAGTGTGGAGGAGAACAGGGTCCGTGGAGGCGAGTGGGTTATGGGAGGCTTAATGGTAAAGGTCCCCACCCTGGCAAGGCCTAGAGGATGAATTTTGCCAGGCAAAGGGGAGGGGGGTGGGTGCTGCATCATGGACCAAGACGGGGCAGGCAGTGAGCCAGAAAAGCCTGACAGCCCAGGAGCAGGTGTTTTATTTGGCATTCTGCTGCCCCCTACAGGCTGCTTGGTTATTGTTGTAGAATACTCAGCAGAGGCAAAAAATGGACCACAAACCTCTGCAGTCTCCTACCTGCATGAAGGTAACCACTGACCCATCATGGAGCTCCATGAGGCTATACTCCACTTCATACAATCAGTTCTGTGTGTAAGAAGGTTGCATGTTAAAAAAAAATGGGGTGGTCAAACCAAGTACAAAAGGATAAGGAATAATTGCTGTTTACAGAAACTTTACAGATAATCATTTTATAAAACAAGTTAATTCTGATCCTAATACTCTTCTCATCCAACACTGGTGTGTTTTATGTTGAGATTTTTGTTGTATCTCACTACATTAAAGTGAGCTGCACTATATATATCAGAAAACCCCAGTATAGAATAAAAACCTCGCAACGTCCACATCAGTGGTCCTTAATATTAGATTCAACTCCTAAAAGAACATGTTTTCAAGCTTGTGACAAGGAAGCATCTAGCCCCATAATTACATGCACAGCTTTTCAGGCATCTCTTAGCATCATGGCTTTGTTACTTTGCCTTCAAAAGTGACAGCCGACAAAAATCTCTGAAAATTCCTTTTACTCCAGAAACTCATATATGGCAGGTCTCCAAGGACGTGAGGTTTCTTGCTTGTTTTGAACCAGAAGAGGGTATGGTTTCCAGACTGGAAGACAAAAATCCCTTCTTCTCTCTTAATTTCTAGAAGGCAGTAGATACAGCAAGAAGGAGAGAGAGCATGTTTCCTTTTACAGGTTCTACCAGGCTTGTGTCAGTTCCATGATTAATAAAAACAGAAATATGTGTCTCTTTTAGAAAAGCAGTAGTACGACCTCACTTACTTAGATCCACTGCACACTGAAATTGATTTCCCAGTGGAAGAAAGCATTCAGTACCACCTTCTCAGCAAAGCAAAAATAAAAAGATTTTTTTTTCCTGTCAGTGACTCTGTGAGCTTGAGTGTGCACAGGGCCTGCCCCTGCCAGGCTGGCTTCGTGGGGTCACTGCTTGCAGAGAATGTTGCCTGAGGTAGTTACCATCCATCTGTGCCACCTTATTAATTTAAAACCATCTAACAGAATTAATGCAACATAGCAAACCTCCAACTCAGGAGGAGGAACCTATATAAAATCTAGATGTTATTTATAACGTCTACCCTCTACTGAATATCCATGTACCAGGTACTTTATATAAACTGTTTCTAATCACTTACACAACTTTGCAAGGACCAGCCCTATTTTACATGGGAGAGGTGGAATCCGTACCTAGAATGTTCTACTTTCAGAACCCCTAGGCCTGTGTTCTATGAAGCCATTTACTGTAATGGGAGCATCTCTTGGTGATATGTTCCTCTGATTCAACCAAATCTTCAAAGCGGTCTCCACAGAAACATCCACCAGTATTTTATTAACTGAAGAAAGATGCTCATTATTTACAAAGGAGTTTAGGCCAAGAAGCTCTGTGCCAGAAAGCCAGAGTTACAAGTTCCATTTTTAAACAGACTAAATAAATTCCTTCTGTCCCATCTGCTGTCTTGTCCAGGCAGGCATCCTGCAGATGTCTATGTCAAAAGTTAAGTGTAAGAGGTTGATGGCTGGGGCTTGTTGCTGAGTAGTAGGCATACGTGAAGGGAGAAGAAAGTATCTATTTCCCTCATACCCACTCTGAAAAACAACTCAAGTATGTCTCACAGTTGGGACAGGGGTGGTGAGATCCACGTGGTCACAATAAATGCTGGAGAGGGTGTGGAGAAAAGGAAACCCTCTTGCACTGTTCGTGGGAATGTAAATTGATACAGCCACTATGGAGAACAGTCTGGAGGTTCCTTAAAAATCTAAAAATAGAACTACCATATGACCCAGCAATCCTACTACTGGGCATATACCCAGAGAAAACCATAATTCAAAGAGAGACATGTACCACAATGTTCACTGCAGCACTATTTACAATAGCCAGGACGTGGAAGCAACCTAAATGTCCATTGACAGACGAATGGATAAAGAAGATGTGGCACATATACACAATGGAATATAAATATAATACAATACAGTATATAATATATACTATATTATATATAATATATAATTATACTATATTATATATAAAAATAAAATATAATGTAAGTCCCAGTCATAAAACAGAAACAAAACTGAGTTATTTGTAGTGAGGTGGATGGACCTAGAGACTGTCATACAGAGTGAAGTAAGTCAGAAAGAGAAAAACAAATACCATATGCTAACACATATATATGGAATCTAAGAAAACAAAAATGGTTCTGATGAACCTAGGGGCAGGACAGGAATAAAGATGCAGACATAGAGAATGGACTTGAGGACACGGGGAGGGGGAAGGGGAAGCTGGGACGAAGTGAGAGAGTAGCATTGATAACTAGACACTACCAAATGTAAAATAGCTAGTGGGAAGCAGATGCATAGCACAGGGAGATCAGCTGGGTGCTATGTGACCCCCTAGAGAGGTGGGATAGGGAGGGTGGGAGGGAGACGCAAGAGGGAGGAGATATGGGGATACATGTATACATATAGCTGATTCACTGTTACACAGCAGAAGCTAACACAGCATTGTAAAGCAATGATACTCTAATAAAGATGTAAAACAAATTTAAAAAAATTTTTTAAAGACATTACTCTTAAAATCACAATGCTCTCTTTTTTTTCCAGGACCTACCTAATAGCTTCCTGGCTTGCCATGTTATTTTCAAACCCTTTGTCACGAACCCCAGACCCTAGTGAGGTAAGAGGATGAGGCACCTAAGATACTGGAAGAATTGGTTTTTATTGTCCCATGGATTGAGTTGAAGCTGCTGACTTCCCATCTTCACTTACCTATTACTTGGCTGGGCTGTGGGGCAGGCAGTGGCCGACATCCTATTCCAGCTCTGCCTTATCTTGCTACCCTATTTCCCACTAGTTCTCTTGAAAAATCCTGAAATCCTGAACAAATGGGGCTTTCACACTTCTGTGCCTTTGCTCATACCATTTTCACATCCTCCATCCTCTCTGGTTTCCCAACTCCTCCAGGAAGTCTCTTTTAAATATTCCCACTCTCTATTTAACCCAGAGAACCTACTGTTTGTACCACTGAATTGAACAGTTATTCATCAAAAGATGTCTTTTCTATTATGATGGTCATTTCAGCTAAACTGTAAAATTCTTTTAGGCAGTTCTACATATGTGTGTGTGTGTGTGTGTGTATGTGTATGCATGCATGTGTTATTATATAGTTACTAGTCAACAGTATTTAAATACCTAACAATATAATTTTCATTTACTTTTCATAATCTCCAATAGCTTTTACATTTGTGATAAACTGTCACACTGTCACAGACCCATTATGAAAGATTAGGAAACAAGGAGGGATTACACCGACCTGCTCTCATTATTGGGGAGACTTCGGAAGACACCCATTCCCAAAGAATACAGACATCTCACGGCTCTGAAGTCTCCCCACACTTTGTAAACCTACTTCCCCTATCAAAGATCATGCAGCCCCAAAGCTCCAGACATATCCCAACCTCGAGAGATTTCAAAAATGACAAGTACCAGCCTTTTAAACACTAGAGTCTTTAGTGGCTGGGAAGGGAGGACTTCTGGCTGTGTCTCATTGGTGGTAAGGTGACCACACCTTGGCTTCAGCTGGGCTCTGAGATGAGTTCCTGCTTAGAGTTCTCTGCAGAGGTGGCCGTGCTCTCCTAAACCCAGCTCTCACGGGCAGTGGCTCCCGCAACCGGACCCTGGCTCTGGCTTTGGCCTTGGCCCACATCTGAGTTCTCTTTCTGACAGCCCAGTGATGAGCCACCAGTCAAATCCCCATCCTCTAGGTAGTGGACAAAGGTCTGGTGTTCAGCTCTCACAAAGGAACTAAACTATGTATTAACTTATTAAAAGTTTTCAAAGGAAGATGCACGCAGAAAGTATAATTTACTTTTAATATCTTTCTGCCCAGTACAGATCATAATGGGATTTTAATAAGTTAAAACCAGCAGTTGGTTAATGGGCATCTGCAGACCTTATCATCTCCAGAGGCTAAGAGAGGTCCACTTTCAAAGCAGAGGGCACATCTGAGCCGGGCTGATTCTCAGCTCCTTTACTGAAAGATGCTGGCTAAAAGTTTTGTATGCAACTCCGAAAAATTGCCTATTAAAAATGTTATGTCCTATTTGGCCACAAAATACTGTGGAATTTATAAAACAGAGATTAAAATCCGGCTATATTTAGTCTACATTTAAAATTCTAGGTTCATGTAATTAGATGCCAACATTTTTTTAAAAATTAATCTTTTCATTCCACGAAGGCAGTAGCTCAGTGGGCTGAAGTACTGTGCTGATGAACCTAAGTCTATAACTTCCATCCTAGAGAAAGATTCAACTCTACCCTCATAAACCAAAACCCAAACTCTAGCTCCCCCAAAGCTCTATCTTCCTTCCTGCGGAAGAGGCTAAAAGAGCATGAATGGCTCAGCCCAGCTGCCCTTACCACTAGAACACGCCCAAGCAGCAACAGCAGCAAAGCATGGGACAAGAAGGAGGGCAGCACCTGGATGCTGGAGATGTGGCCTTGGTCCTGCTCTGTCACTTACCAATCTCTGTAACCTTGACCTTGACAATCAAGGCTGCTCAGCTTAAGTCTGTACACTGAGCACATACTGGGAATGTTAAAATCATCTTTGGTATGAGTTGTTGTAAAGATCAGATGATACATGTTTAAGGAGTTTGGAGATTTTAACACTCCATATAAACAGAAGGAGGCACACTTAATAACAGTGGGCCAGCAGCAGCATGCTTGCATTCAGGAAAAAAAAAAGATGCCATTATCATAATGATTAGCATCGCTATATTTTTCACAAGCATTTCAAGGCACCAAGACCTCCGGCCTGCTTGCTCAGGGATGTTCTTCACTTGAAACCATTAGCCTTAAATATGCCACCACTGGCACCAGTTCGCTTAGTGCTAAGGGGTCAAAGCTAGAGTGGAGGAAAATTTTTTTCTTCTACTCTTCTAGGTTCTTTGGCTGGGCTAACAACATAAGAGACGTAGGCAGATTAATAGGAGAAAAACAAATTTAATTACACATGCAGGGGAGTTCACAAAGACAGTGAGACTCAAGGGCAAGTGAGGCAGTCGAGGCTCATATGCTGTCCTGAGCTACGGAATGGGATAGGGAACTGGGGCTTCAAAGTGTAGGAAGGGAATTCACAGGGTGATTAAGAAGAGCAGATGTTTGGCCATTAGAAGTTTGCCTTGCCCTGCCCTGCAGACAGGTCTTCAGATAAATATGTTATCTCTGGTAATAGCTCTTTTTCTGGTAGAGGCCCCCTATCTAAATTCTTTGAGATAGTTAAGTTAGAGGGAAAAGTTTTTCCTGAGGCTGCTGGATCTTGATTGCCTTCAGCTCAAAATAATCCACAGGCCAAAGTGGCATCTTTGGGGGGGTGGCACATTCTGCTCCCCTTCAAAGTTATGGGTTCAACACTCACATGGACTTGTTGATTATGCTTAACCCAGACATCTGATACAGGCTACAGAAGATCCTGTAGGGGCCATGTGGGCGGATCAGGGCAAAGCAGCCTCTACCACAACTTGGTCTGTTACCAACATCTCATCTTCCGATCGCCGTAGCCCTTCCACTCAGGTCCCCTCTTATCTACAGAGTACAAGTCACCTCACCAAGTCCTTTCCTTATAATGGGGGACTGCTGGGCTGGCAGGACCAGAAAGTGCTTATACTGGTTTAGTCATTCAACCCGTTTAAAGCAGCCTACTAACGTTCCAGAGGTTAGAGTCTTGGTGATGCATAAGTCTTTGCAGTATTACAATCTTCATGCTTACAGACTGAAAAAACAAACAAGTCTTTAAGATGTCATTCTTCAAAACGAGCTTCCAGTCACAAATGAGAGATGGGAAAGCGGGGGTAGGGGGGGGAGTGAGCACAAAAAAGGGGATGTGCTTTTTCCCTCCATGGGGCTGCTAACCCTCTTTTGCTTAAGAGCACACTGAAGCCTCAGCAATCCCCAGGGCTCCCGGGCCCACATCTATTTTGGGTTATACATAAACACCAGATAAAACAGACTCTTTGGAGGTCTGAGCAAAGGAGAGTGAGGAGGAGTTTGCACTCTTTAGCGCTATGGAGTTGAGTCTCATCGCTAATAAAAAAGTCCTCAAAGCCTCAGTTTAATAACCACCAAGATTTCCTGGCTGCCTGCCTGTCTTCCCACCTTCCTCCTGAGAGGATGCTGAAAGCATCTATCAGCTGCCCTAGGCCCGAGGGTACAAAAAGCCGGCTGTTTTTCAGGCAAACCTGCATGTTTGTAGGATGGAGGTGTGTGTGATTCCGTGTCTCAGAGTCCGAGAGAAAGGGTTGAGGGGAGAGGCCCCATTGTCCCCTGCTCCTAACACACTTCTCAACCTTTGCTCCATCAGCAGATCCCAAACCCAGGGTCCAAATTACCACCGTCCAGGGCATATGCCTCCTCTTCTCAGCGGCTGTACTGGGTCTCCTTTGTGCCCCCTTTTCATCTCTGCCTCTCACCCACATCCTATTCATTGCCACTCCTGCTGGTCCTAATCTTCTCACTCATTTATCACAGCTGTTAGGAAAATGTTCACTATAAAACGAACATGTACAACTCAAAAATGACTGTGCTGGTACAATGCCTTGGGGGCACCTCTAGAAGAACGTGCTCTGAAGACAAGCGCGCTAAAGAAATGCCTGATTGAATGCTGAAGCGTTTCATTCTCCATCTGGGTTTGTGGTGTGATGATTTTGAGACAGCCGTGCTGGACAGGTCCCCACAGAGGCAGGCCCACAGCCTTGACAGGTGTATACTCGACATTCCTATGGTGACACAGTATCTCAAGTGATAAAGCTCAGTAGGTTGGTCACTCGGGCAAAACCAAAAATGAACTGCTGAGGCAAAGAAGAGGCAAATTCTTTGTCCTCGGGAAGAATCCAGTCTTAGAATGGTAGCCCCTAGCCTCAGGGGTCCTGCTTACAGTGCATACCCATCACATTACGTCCTAAACTAAAACCCATCAGCCTGGCTGTTTTTGTTTTTTGTTTTTTTTTTTTCTTTGCGGTACGCGGGCCTCTCACTGCTGTGGCCTCTCCTGTTGGCGGAGCACAGTCTCCGGACGCGCTGGCTCAGCGGCCATGGCTCACGGGCCCAGCTGCTCAGCGGCACATGGGATCTTCCCGGACTGGGGCACGAACCCGTGTCCCCTGCATCGGCAGGCGGACTCTCAACCACTGTGCCACCAGGGAAGCCCTCTGGCTTTTTAAAACTCATTCTCCCGCTGGCTCCCTCCTATGCCATCAGCTCCATCTTATGAGTCTCCAAAACAGATTCTCCACTCCAATTAATGAACTTCATTCTTGCACAAGTGTGGGCCCTACAATCATGCCAGCCCACCCCCCAATCATGTAAGACCTCTGGCTGTTCTTTCCACCATCTGATCTTTCAAAATGGGTTTGGCATTCACTTCAGGGACTATTTCTCCAGCTGCTCCCACTGAATGCGGGTGGCCCGATGATTCTTCATCTCTGCAGAATTCATGTGTTCGTCTCGGGCTAAGTTATTTCTTCAGACTTGTTGATGTGTTGTTCCTTAGCAATTCTGAGCTACTTTATCAGGTCTGAGGGTACGTGGGACTCCCCACCGCACAGTCAAGACATGGATCAGAGAACTATAACATTTCTCTTTTTATTTCCCCCAGAATCTAACTTAAACTCTGAACTCAGGGGGTGCTCAATGAACCCTGATCAACTGCCTTCTTTTCCTGTTCTTTTCCTCATCCTCCTCATTTCTCTGACTCATTCATTCATTCCCTTCCTCTTTTCCTTGTCACTCTATATAAACAAAAGAGAATTCTCCAGCTGGAAAGCATGGCCTCCTGAGTAAGTGTCCTTGTTCACGTCTGCCTCCACCACTTTCTTCTCTAAAGTGCTATGGGGTTTGGAGGGTGATATTTACAAAGTCAGACTAAATCACAGATGCCAACCGGAGGTGCCCCTAAGTGAGGGGACAGCTGGCAGGGACAGAGAGGTGGGACAATTACCAACTCCAACTTCCCCAGGAAGCTGCCAGAACTACCCCAAAGGGAGATTTAACCAAAAAGCAAAACTTCAGCATTAAATGGTTTTAATATTCGAGCACCCAAATTGGGAGGTTTAAGATTTGTGATATTAACTTTAGAAGCCTCAAATAAAATCCTGGACACGCTCCTCAGTACCAGATGCGTGCGGGGGTGGGTGTTCACGAGGCCAGCGGGAGTGTGGCTTTGGCCCTTCGCTGGATCGCTTGGCTTAACTTTGCTAACAAAATCTCTTCCTCTGCCGTGAACGTCACTTCCAAGTCCAATGCGCACTTTGGCCACAAGAAAAGTAGTGAGGGGTCAGGGCCACTGTTGGACACGAATGAATGCGCGCACACACACGCGCACACGCGCACACGCACACACACACACACACACACACACACACAGAGTGCCTCAGAGCACAGAGGAGAGTAGAGTGTGGATGGGGAAGCCAGGGTCACAGATTTCAGTGATGGTCTCTTTTCCAGGCCTTGGTTTACAACTGGTAAAAGTTTCAGGGCTACGGGACAGCTAGGGGTGAGGTCCATATAGTTTGGAACATTTGGGACCTAAGCACGAATGGTCTTGAAGAGTTATGATCAATTACAACAGTGTGCTGCTTTGCTACTGGTCTCTGCTAAAACAGAAAGATCTGTCTTCTCTAATGGATTTTCAGGACACGGAGCTCCTAAAACCATAGCTTATGCTCCCGAGTTCCCCATTCCCCCCACCTCTCTGCTGCCATGAAACTAACTAATGAACTAACACAAAATGCACAAGGAGAGGGTTATCTGAAGGAAGCCTGAAGTGAATCTTGACTCAAGGTGACAAATCCTTTCCTAAGAGCAAATTTCCACCCCCCCACCCCACCCCACCCCCAGTTTATCTGCTTCATCACTTCAGACATACGTATTCTGGACTTCCTTAAAAAGTACAGTCATTGGTAATAAAAACGTTCAGCGGGGCGGGCCATAGATGGGTTTCAATGCCCAGAAAGAAGGAAAAATGGGAGAAAATGCCAGCAGGTATACAGGTACCTCTTTCAAAACACTGCCATTGAAGACTGTTTTCAGGAGAAAGAAAAATAAAGGTCCCAGGCAATGAAGTGCTGTTTAAAAAATAATCAAAGATGCAGACCTACTAGAGAATGGACTTGAGGACACAGGGAGGGGGAAGGGTAAGCTGAGACGAAGTGAGAGAGTGGCATGGACATATATACACTACCAAATGTAAAACAGATAGCTAGTGGGAAGCAGCCGCATAGCACAGGGAGATCAGCTCAGGGCTTTCTGACCACCTAGGGGGGTGGGATAGGGAGGGTGTGAGGGAGATGCAAGAGGGAGCAGGTACGGGAACATGTGTATATGTATAGCTGATTCACTTTGTTATAAAGCAGAAACTAACACAACATTGTAAAGCAATTATACTCCAATAAAGATGTTAAAAAAAAAAGAAAGAAAGAAATTATCCTAAAAAAAAAAATCAAAGAGAAATGGTTGCTGGTGTAGTAATAAAGAGGCTGCTCCCTCTCTGGACTGAATCAGTACTCTGACAAATCAGCTTTGACAGAACTGTTTCAAGTGCCTCTCATTTATCATAATTATGATCCACAGTCCCTACCAGACATGATACCTTTTAAGGCTGGGCACTGGAAGGGAAAACTGATAATGCTTGGGTTTGGGCATGAATGACGATAAATCTGCAGCAGCGTCCAACAAAACCATGCCAGTGCAACACTTAACGGAAACAAAGCAAGATCATCATCCCATGCCCAGGAAACAATGCCCCATAAGCATTTTCCCCTTAATGCAGTGAGAGCCACCTAGATGACGCTGCTTATTCAAAAGATGCTATGGTATAACTGAATGAACTCTTGAGTGCACATTTAGAGATTAATATTTTAAGAGCTAGCATTTTACACAGACAGTCTAAGGATGACATTCAATGTGTGCCACAAAAGGGAGTCTTCTGTAGATTAAAAATGCCACCGTTTATACAATAAAACCATACGAAATCCAAAGATGTCAGTCATGGAACTGGATATTAACATGGTCATCCATGTTGGGAAACAGTCACTTCCCAAGGGTTGGAGAAAGACGCAGACCATCAGAATGGGATTTTGCTCGCCAGGCTCCCTCTCAAGTGGGGTCGAGATGAAGAAAGAAGCTTTATGGGCTGGAGAGTACCATGCTTGACTTTTACCTTATCCCTGAGAAAGGCGGGCGGAGAGGATGATGGGAAATCAGGTTCTCTCAAGCAACCTGTGGCTAATGTAGCTGCAGAGAAAAGCCAGACCTTGAGTCTGAGCCTGCAGAGAGGTAGCTGGGGTCCAAATGAAAGGAGTGCTGTTGCCAGCTCTCCTGTCCCACACCACCATCTTGCCTCCCGGTAAAACAGCAGACAAAGAGCAACTCCCAAGCAGAGTCATTCCGTGGAGGCCAAAGGGCAGGGATGTCCCCTCGGAGCTCCTGCCTGTCTGTGGAGTCTCACTGGCTCAGGCTACAGCCACTAACACAAATCTAAGGCCCAGTAACCGGTCCAGCAGGTCTGGGCCTCCAACATCATCAGCTTCCCTAAGGAAGGAGGAAAGGACGTGGAGGAGATGAAGTCTATTTCGGTCATGTGACCAAAGACAAGGTGGAGGGCAGGAGGTAGCTGACTCTCAGTCTTCTGTTGGCGCCTTAGGTGGCACAGATGAGGAAGTCTGTTTTGAGAACTCAATAAACAGACCCTTTTCAATTCCATGGCCAAGTCTAGGAGACAGGGAGCCCCCTTCAAGAATATTCTCTCTTCTAGAATGAGTCTCTGGAACCTCCCGAGAGAGAGGGTGGCTGCCCATGCTGCGAAGCACAGCACACACGGGCTGTGTGGCCATGGGCTTTAAACAGCAACTCCTCTTCGGGAGTCAGGAGCCGAGAACCATCCAGGGGGATGCTGGAGTAGGACCAGATGGAAGGGACAAGCAATCTGTTCTTCAGAGTTCAACTCTGGGGCCAACATGTCTGCGACAATTTCCTGCTGTGTCACGGTCACGACTAGACCCCTGAGGCCTCAGGCTGGACTTGAGGGCACTGCCTTAAGTGACCTCTTCCGGAAGTTTCAGGACTGCAATTTTCAGTCAGCGTTCTAGCTCCTCAGCGAGAAGTTTGCTGGGAGAATGGAAATCTCTCCACCACACTGGATGTCAAGGGTGACGCCCAACTCACACTGGCAACAACTCACTCAACAGACAGCCTTGGGGCGGGTCTGGGGCTTAGGCTCTTCCTCGGCAGCACCAGCCCCTGCACGTGTGGCTGCCTCGGATGCAGCTGCGGAATCCAGCACCTCCCGTCCTCTCAAGGAACCCCTCGTTCTCAGGGGCTGCCCTGTGCAGTGACAGGTACCCAACACCAATCTTGAAGGGAGCTCGCATCAGGGTCTCTGCTGAGCCCCTCAGGGCTGCACAGCTCTTTGGAGGACCTGAGTCCAAAGTCCCCTCGGGAGTAAGACATCCCACGGCATCACAGTCTGAGCAGGGCACGGGACTCTGCCGAGGAAATGTCACCCTTTAAGGGTACAAAGCATATGAACCTAACGGAGACTCTGAGTTGCACCTGTATAACCTGGTATCACGTAACTGTACAGTGACTGTCCACTAGACTCAAACCAAGGAACTCCCTGCTCCCAAATCATGCATGTGTGTATTTGCTTTTGTGAAAGGAATGTGCCTATAAAGAAATATGCCGACTACCTACTACAGTCTAGGCACTGTGAGAGACACTGAGATAATAAAAAAATGAATAGAAGCATCCTGCTACCTGGAGTGGATGGTCTAGCGGTAGAATTAGACATCTAGAGGTACAGTTAAAAACTGCACATCAAAGCAGAAGGAAATACATGCAGCCTAGAGATGTAAACAGCACGCACGTGCTGGGGGTGTGCAGAGGAGGGGGGAGGGGGAGGGTCTGTAGAATGGTCCCCAGGGGAGGGTTTATAGAGAAGGCCACACCTGAGATAGAGAAGGAAGGGACTACAGAGAGAAGGGGGGGCTCTATTTTGCCTTTACTGACTAGTTGACATCAATTTCAAGTTAACCCTAATAAGGCTGGCAAACTCTCCCCAAAGCCAATGTCAGAGGAAAAAGTTTATCATTCCCTTCTTAAATCTCTCAAGTAAAAAAAAAATCTTAAAAGTTGACAAATCTTTAGAAAATGTAATCTTACATCTCCCTTTGGAAAATCTAAATGGCAGGCTACAGAGAGATATTTGGGCGCATAACACACGAAATAAAATGAGGCTTTCTTAACGAGTTACCTGGGAAACAAGGGCACCTAGATGTCACACCCGGATGTTAATGAGGCTGCCTGGGGGGTGAGCCTGGCTTGGCAGGCGGCACCTTGAGTACATGCCAGGATCTGTCTCCACCTCCATAACCCTGAACTGCTGTGACCCAGGCAGGACCAGAGTGTCAATCTAGGAGATACACTATTTATAATCCACGTCCAGTTCACCTCATAGGATTGTACATGATCATCAGATAAGGCAAAAGGGATGAAAAGAACTGAAAATTAATGTAAAACAAATGATTATTATACTAACAGTATATAGATAATAGTATATTACGGTTACCATTATCCATAATAATCAAGGAAGGAATTTCCAATGAATTAAATATTTTTCTTAATAAGGAAGAGAGAGAGAAAACACTGACTGCTCACCGCAAGCCAGGCACTGTACTCAACACTTTACATGTTATTCAATGTTCAAAACTACCCAGGGTAATATTCCATTGTATATATGTGCCACATCTTCTTTATCCATTCATCCGATGATGGACACTTAGGTTGCTTCCATGTCCTGACCACTGTAAATAGAGCTGCAATGAACATTTTGGTACATGACTCTTTTTGAATTATGGTTTTCTCAGGGTATATGCCCAGTAGTGGGATTGCTGGGTCATATGGTAGTTCTATTTGTAGTTTTTTAAGGAACCTCCATATGGTTCTCCATAGTGGCTGTATCAATTTACATTCCCACCAGCAGTGCAAGAGGGTTCCCTTTTCTCCACACTCTCTCCAGCATTTATTGTTTCTAGATTTTCTGATGATGGCCATTCTTTTTTTGTTTTAAATTACCATTCATTCAACTTTTTTCTTTATTTTTTCTTTATTTTTTGTTTTTAACATCTTTATTGGAGTATAATTGCTTTACAATGGTGTGTTAGTTTCTGCTTTACAACAAAGTGAATCAGTTATACATATACATATGTTCCCATATCTCTTCCCTCTTGCGTCTCCCTCCCTCCCACCCTCCCCATCCCACCCCTCTAGGTGGACACAAAGCACAGAGCTGATCTCCCTGTGCTATGCGGCTGCTTCCCACTAACTAT
>NC_041217.1:35139094-35170331 GCF_002837175.3 Physeter macrocephalus
CTCCATACTGTTCTCCATAGTGGCTGTATCAATTTACATTATTCCCACCAGCAGTGCAAGAGGGTTCCCTTTTCTCCACACCCTCTCCAGCATTTATTGTTTCTAGAGTTTTTGATGATGGCCAATCTGACCGGTGTGAGATGATATCTCATTGTCGTTTTGATTTGCATTTCTCTAATGATTAATGATGTTGAGCATTCTTTCATGTGTTTGTTGGCGATCTGTATATCTTCTTTGGAGAAATGTCTATTTAGTTCTTCTGCCCATTTTTGGATTGGGTTGTTTGTTTTTTTGTTATTGAGCTGCAAGAGTTGCTTATAAATTTTGGATATTAGTCCTTTGTCAGTTGCTTCGTTTGCAAATATTTTCTCCCATTCTGAGGGTTGTCTTTTGGTCTTGTTTATGGTATCCTTTGCTGTGCAAAAGCTTTTAAGTTTCATTCGGTCTCATTTGTTTATTTTTGTTTTTATTTCCATTTCTCTAGGAGATGGGTCAAAAAGGATCTTGCTTTGGTTTATGTCATAAAGTGTTCTGCCTATGTTTTCCTCTAAGAGTTTGATAGTGTCTGGCCTTACATTTAGGTCTTTAATCCATTTTGAGCTTATTTTTGTGTATGGTGTTAGGGAGTGTTCTACTCTCATACTTTTACATGTACCTGTCCAGTTTTCCTAGCACCACTTAAGTTAGAAAGAGAAAAACAAATACCGTACGCTAACACATATATATGGAATCTAAGGGGAAAAAAGGGTCATGATGAAACTAGGGGTAAGACGGGAATGGAGACGCAGACCTACTAGAGAATGGACTTGAGGATGTGGGGAGGGGGAAGGGTAGGCTGTGACAAAGTGAGAGAGTGGCATGGATATATACACTACCAAACGTAGAATACATAGCTAGCGGAAAGCAGGCGCATAGCGCAGGGAGATCACCTGGGTGCTTTGTGACCACCTAGAGGGGTGGGATAGGCAGGGTGGGAGGGAGGGAGATGCAAGAGGGAAGAGATATGGGAACATGTGTATATGTATAACTGATTCACTTTGTTACAAAGCAGAAACTAACACACCATTGTAAAGCAATTATACTCCAATAAAGATGTTAAAAAACAAAAACAAAAACTACCCAGGGAATCTGCCCCCTCCCCCCATTTACAGATGAGGAAAATAAAGCTCAGAGAAGGTTATTTACAGCCCCAGTCAAAGAACCGGCAGATTAGATCTATGTTGCATCAGAGAACAGGACCCAGACCAACGGGTAAGAATCACAGGGAAGCACGTTCTCTTCACTCTGAGCTGTCTAAAAGGAGAAAAGGAACACAGCTCATCATGGATCGGGGAAGGAGAGTCAGGTCTGCTTCCAAAAATGCATGCTCTTTTCACTAGATCAAGTGGTTTCCCCACGATAACTATAGACTCGAGGCATAAATAACCTGTATGCTTAACATTAAAAAGACAGTTAAGAAAGATTAGATTAAATACTATCTTTTGAGTCCCAAATAGGTGTCAATCACCATATTCAGTGCTTTCTACAGTATTTCATTTGATTTAGATGGCACTTTAGCATTTTTTGGTGCCTCAGGGTCATTTCTGTGAACCTAAATTATCTCTGCAGCAGCAAAGCGTGACAGTTCTAGGTAAGTGTCCAGATCACTATGAGATGACAAAAATCCAGTGAACTTCCACTCAAATAAATCTGGTAGAAATGTATGATAACACCTCAAAGTCTAGAGGTCAAGAACAATCCCCTCTTGTTGGCACAAAGGACCCTGGAGACAGAAAGGATCTGCGAGGTCATCTTGTGTATGGATCCCCCTGTACTATGCCCACAACCAGAAACCATCCAGCCTACACCTCAACACTCTCAGTGACCAAGAAGTCTTGGCTTTTTGAAACAGTCTTTTCTACCCTTTTAGGACAACTTAGGTTGGAGAGAGCATGCTTCTCTGTACTTTTCACTGTTGACCCTGGTTCTCCTCTCTGAAGCAACACTTTGAACATGGGTACCAGGTCTTCAACTGGCAGCCTGTCAAACATCTGATGAAGGTTCTCATCTCTCTCCAAAGGTTTGATTTTGGACACAACGTATCCTCAGTTTCTTTATCCATTCTTTTACACCCAGTTCCAAATCTCCTGTTATAATTTCCCTTTTTCTAGATATTTCCTCATTTGTCTGTGCTCCCCTGGGATTGTTGATACCTGAAATAGACTGCACATTTATGGAATGACATGAACAGTGAAGAAGAGACTCGGAATACCATATTCTTTTTCTAACCATATATTTATATCATCAACAAACATTTTCTACGTACTTACTATATTCCAGGTACAACAATTAGCAGTGGAGACATTCAGGAACGTGCCATGAAGACTGCTCTCAGAAAGCTTACATCTAACCTATTTTAATGATGAAGCCCGCTGTGACATTTATTTCAAGGCAGCCTTATCTCATACCAAAGTCTGCACCTACTGTGTTTCTGAGAAAGTCAAGACCATCGCATAAGAGTGCCCTCACTTCTTTCCTAACCACATACATTTTTATCTCTATCGGTACCTATCCACTCATTCATTTATGTTCCCACAGTGGAAGAGATGTCCTTTCCATGACTAAGGCTACCTCTGCTCTTTGGTTCTATCCCCTTCTGACTCCTGAGGGACCATGCTCCATCAATTACCCTGTATCCTTATCCAGCTTAACTGAACTGGTTCCCTCTTTAGCACAAAGACATATTTTCCAGTCCTTCCTATTTTATAAACACCCTTCTTTTACCCCACAACTTCTACTTCTTCAACTTTGATCCTAACTACTTTTCTTCACAGTCAAGTATTTCAAGATCCTTGAAAGAGCAGTCTACACCCAGTCTCTAAGCTCCCCTACTCCCAATCGCTCCTTCACCTGTTGCAATCTGACTTCTGTCCCACCCCATTCCATTCAAACAACATTTGTCAAGATCATTAATGGCCTCCAGATTGCCAAAGCCAATGAATATATTTATATCTTCCTCTTACTTCTCTGCTACATTTGGCATTGCCTGTGTCTTGCATTTTCCTTTTGATAAATTTCTGCTTTATGTCTTACCGTTACAGCACTACTTACGTTCATTATAGAAAATTTAGAAACAGATATATTAAAAAATCCAGAAATAACCACCAATGACCTTTTCGTCTACATTCTCTCTGACATCTTTCTATAAATACACATTATGTACCGCTTTAGGAAACTGCTCTGTTCACCTAATCTATCATGAGCATCCTTCCATGTTTCCACCTTCCTTATTCACATTCTTTCCTCCCTTGGCTCCAGTGAAACCACTGTTTTTGTTTTCCTTTTACCTCCAGAGCCATCGCTTCTCAGTCTCCATCGCAGGCTTCTCACTCTCTGCCTCGTTCTAAAAGTGTCAGCAGCTTCCCAGGGCTCTCTCCCTAGACCTCTATGCGCTCACACTGGGGGGCTGCACTGGCACGCTGACAAAGCTGTCACTGAGTGTGGGTTCATCTATCACAGCCAGCTAGTCCGCCACACACAGAACAGGTAAACAGAGATGCTAATGTACAGAAGATGCTCAAGGAATATCTGCTACACTCATCAGAAGGCAAGAGGAAGGGGGAGAAGGGCTCTGGTGAGCAGTACTGCTGGGGACATGACTCTCCGCAGCAGTAGACCCATCTGAGGGCGAGGAAAAGAAGAAAGAAGGGGGTGAAGGGAAAACGACAGAGAAGCACCAAAACCAATCTCTCTCCTTCACGCCTTTGCTGAGAGCTGGACCTGTCACGCAGTGGCTGAGATGCACTGCTGAATGGGCAAGAAGAAGCTCCCAACTGGCCCCTCGGGAGATCAGCCCCCAGCAATCCCTGGGCACAGGGACCCTTGGGAGGTGACCCTGAAGAAGTGCTCCCTGTATTTCACTCTGGAACCCTGTCCACCACACCTCCCACCTTCCCACCCACTTTCCCATGAACTGCCTTCCCCTCCCCAACCCACCCCAGCTTCACCTCTCAGCTCCTTCCCAGGTTAACATCATTCAGCTGCCAAACCCAAAGGACAAACCCTGACCTCCAACACAATTTTTTTTTTTTTTTTGCTATTCTTAAATTTTTATAACTATACAAGTTTTCAGTTGCTTCATTTTCTTGACTACAGTTGAATGCCATAGGGTTGAGACCTAGTCTGTTACTTGAATCTACAGCCCCAAATGCCCAGTATACTTCCTTATTCCCTCTAGGTGCTCGCCACAGGCAGAATCACCTGACCCAGGGGCATTAACCTAAGGAGCTTAAAGTACAGTGGTTGACAGCATGACTCCTCCCCTGGGTTCTAATTCCACGTTCACTTACTAGCTGTGAGGCTCTGAGTCTCAGGGTCCTGACTGGTCGAGTGGAGGTAATAAAACCCACCTCACAGGCTTGTCATAAAGATGACCTGGGATATTGAATGTAAAGAGCTCAGAACAGTGCTGGGCATACAGCAAGCACCCAATAGGTGTCAGATGTCAGCTGTGACAAGGAAAACACACCTGAGAAGAAGACAAGTGAAGAGAAAGCAAGAGAGCTTACTCCTCTCTCCAAAGCATTAATGTCCTCACATCCACAGCAACTTCACAATGCTTCACCCACGCCCACCCTCTTCACCCTTAGTGAACGGATTGAAAAGAACTTCTACAAAGCACTCTTTTCTGTATGAGCATTGCATGCCTTAATAAGCTGGATAAGTGGGAGTCCCAAATGTCAACAATTCAGATTAGAAAAATACACTTTATTCCCAAGTACCCTCTCTAATTACTGTTTACATGATCTGTATGGCTAGTATATTTTACACTAAAGGGTGTTCTATAAATAGCAGTAAATACCCAATGTCCTAAGAGTTCAATAGCTACCTAAAATTGAACTGGCTTATTGCATGATATTTGTGAGTTGTAATCCTGTAATTAAGGCTTCATTAGTCCCCGCAATGCCAGGGCTCTGTAGTGGTTGATTTAATATGATGAAGTTTGTCATATTCAGTTAACCTCTGTCATATTCATTCATTCACTCATTCATTCATTCATTCCCTACTTTGGGCACCCACTATGCACCAGGCACTGGGCTAAGTGTTGGGGATATACACACCTCAATGATGTCTCCCTGAAAATGTCATGGCACCGGATACCTCTTGTTTCACCATCTCTAGGTGAACCTTCATTAAGGATTTACTAAGTGGCTTTTAGGTATCAGACACTGTGCTGGGCACGATGAGAAATATAAAAATGCTAGAGACCTACTCCTTACCTCCATGGAATTGATGATCTGATTGATAGACTAAACAATCACTGCTTGAAAGAGACAGCAGTGTGAGTGCCTCTGAAAGAGGAATAACAATTAACGTTCATCCAGTACCTTCTATATGCCAGCCACCTGGCTGGGCACTTGCCACATTTAAACCTATCAGGTAAGTTAAAAACTTCCCATTTTCCAGAAGAGGAAAACTACTCAGTGAGTCTAGCCTTGGACTCAGATCTGTCTCTGAAACTGGCATTTTGTCGCCATACCATATGCTAACCCTTAGCTCAACCTCTTCAGCTAAAACTTATTTATATAAAATTTATGCAAAATGAGGCATAGAATGGTTAAGGGCCCTGCTCATATTTTAAATTTACGAACAGATTTATTTTTAAGAGTTCTTAGTCTTTTAATCCTATAAACTCTTTATGACTAAACCAATAGCCCCTCTCTGTGCCCAAAAAAGTAGCCCATGATCACCCAGAAGCCATAACAAAAGTCAAGAGCATAGGCCAGGAAAGAAATTACCTGGTTCCACAGGGCTCGTCCCAAACTCAGCTGGGGACTGGAGTATGGCAAATGATTCTGTATTTAAACTAGGAAAGAGGGTGGCCACTGTCACCATATCTCTCAATTCTTTCTTTGAGAAAAGGTTTATGAAAGAACCTTGTAGAGAATCTGGCCCTCAGTAATGATCAACTTCTGCAATGGACTGATTTGTGTCTTCCCTAAATTCTTATGTTGAATCCTAACCCCCAATGTGATGGTATCAGGAGGTGGGGCCTTTGGGAGGTAATTAGTTCATGAGGGTGGAGCCCTCATGAATGGGATTTGTGCCCTTATAAAAGGAACCCCAGAGAACTCTCTTGCCCCTTCCACCATGTGAGGACACAATGAGAAACCAGCAGTCTCCAGTTGGAAGAGCACCCTCTCCAGAACCTGACCATGCTGGCACCCGAATCTTAGACTTCCAGCCTCCAGAACTGTGAGCAATAAGTTTCTAGTCCGCCCAGTCTATGGTATGCTGTTGTAGGAGCCCAAGTGGACTAAGACAGCTTCCTTCTGTCTCCATGGTCAGTGTGGCTCAGGGTTTGGCATTTCTTAATCTGCAAAGCTTTCAAAGTGAAAAGAGAAAAAGGAAAAAAGGAATCCACCATGCTGTCCTCTGCTCATGCTATCTGACAATGTCACTGCTGTCCTTTTTCTACTGGCTTTTTCTAACCTGTAGTTAAGAGCTCTGCACCACAAACATGTCTCAGAATAATCCCATTTGGGGAAAAGCAACCAAGTATGAGAGAGGCAAGATGTCAGATACGTTCTCATCCTTTCTCTCTTTGTTCACATTTCTAAAAGAGAACAAGCAAGAACTAAATTTAATCTTCAAGAACTAAATACCAATTCGAAGGTAGGGCCTACTCCTTAGAATGGTCCCAGAGAGAACCTGGAGGAGGCCTGAACACCTCAGTACTGAGTATTTTCACATGATTCTAAAGGTTCACGAGAAAGGAAAGCACAGGAAAACTTTACAGAGTGGAAGAGCTACGAGGTGGTCAAACCAAAAGAAACATTGGATCCTACTAAATGGCCTTTTAGGGGCTTCTAATGTCATAGTGGACCAAAGCTCTCACTCCCCTGACCACCACCCAAATTATTTCAGACTCATCAGGTTCTCAGCCTTATTAGAAACATTTCTGGGTGGAAATGGTATAATTTCTTAGATAATAAGTTATGGAGCCTGGAACACATTGTTTCACTTATAACACATACACATACACACACATACACACACACACACACACACACAAAATACCTTCATTTTCCTGGTAGCAAAATGACTAGACAGCTGAAAGAAGGAACAACATCTACATAAATCATGGCAGAGCTGCCAGCACAGTATCACAATCAAATTAAATCCTGGTTGGTCGAGTACATGTAGACCAGATCTGAATTTCTGTCTCTGACCTGTGGTCCCCAGGACCTTTGCGGGGAAGACCTGGCTATTTTTGTAGATGGCAGCATCCTACCTGCGGGAAGATGTGGCTTTAGGAGCCAGACAGGCCTGGGTCCAAATCCCAGCTCCACCACTCCAAACATCAGCGTGACTCTGCAAAGTGAGCTAAAATCTACATACAACGGGTGTTGAATAACATACGCTGAATGGAATTAAAAATTAGGCCTATTACTAAATCCTGCTTCACATTAACCTTTTCTGACAAACCTCTCCTCTAGCACTTAGGATCCGCTCCACTGATTCAACAGATACTTACTGAGCACCTAATATGGGCCAAGCAGACAGAGATTAAATTGTTTATTCAAAATTGTGAACAAAACAAAGTCTCTGCTCTCACGAAGGATTCTACTGGAGGAGACTTAAATAGGTAAACAAATGAATAGGTGAAATACTTTGATCCATAATAATTTTGATTATACTTTTGTTAACAATAATTAATTAATAATACTTTCTGTGAAAAAATAAAGCAAGATAAGGGGCTAGAGTAGGATGATGTAATTTAGAATCTCACGATAGATGACACCGTGTTATTCACTACTCTTTCCTGTATGTTAATCCATATCCTGAACTAGGAGATAAACTTCTTGGGCACACAAATCATGCCTATAAATTCTTTATTCTCTATGACATCTATTAGAGTGTGAAGTACACAGCAAATGTTCAGCAAATTCCTATCAACTGACAAAAACTGAACTGGCTAAAGAGGATTCCTTCAAGTTAGATGTTATCTAATTCCATGAGTTACTACTTGACATCATTATGAAATAAATAGGAACTTTACAAATGCAGTCTCCTCACTATTTCCAGACTAGGAGGTATCTTATACACTCCTCATCCTTGCAACTGATCTGATGCCAAGACAGAGCCTAGCCTTCCATTTCAATTTCTTTGGGCACCTTTCCCAAGGATGCTCCATCAAACCACATACCAACCATCTGACCCCAATCTACGGATGCCTAATCCTGAGAAAAACCTCTTTCCTCTGGAGCTGCTCTGGAGCTATGAAGAGCAGAGCAGAGATTGTTTAACCACATGGAAAGGATTTTCCTTCCTCATTTTGCCAAAACATGTGAGCCCTTTCAATGAGGAATACCTCAAAACTGACCAGAAAGCAGCAAGAAAAGAAAGTTACTAAATCCATTTCCTAATGCTAGACAGCTTTTTTCCCTTCCCTATTCCTTTTCCCTAGCAATTCTCCCACCAGCATCACTAAACACTACAAACCACTCAAGCCAACGAAAACAGACCCAAAGGCAAGTCCTGGCAGGTGGCAAGTGTCTGACCTTTGGGACAAATGCATCCTTTGTCTCTGAATAAAGTAGCAAGAGAAAGAAACACAGGGTCAGCCAAGTAGGAGAACTCTGCTGCAGCACTCTGCAAAACGAAGTCACCAGCCTTCAGCTAAAGCTCCCACTATCCTGATTCCTTCTGTAATATTAGGAACCCCCTAATATTTGTGCTTTGTGAGGCACATTTCATATTTTTTTTTATCTTTCATCCCACTACCATTTGTTGAATACCTTCTAGTAGAAGGTCCAGTGTTACGTGTTATAGGATATTCAAACCTGAGTAAGAAGAAAGTCTCTGCCACTTGAAATATGGTATTTCCCTCAAATGCAAAGTGGAGTCAACCATTGTTATTACCTAAACTGAAGAAAAAATCCTTGGGGATCCAGGCCCATGTGAAGTGTAGCCACTTGCCCAAGACACAGATGAAGGTCAAGTAGGAAGCCTGCCCTTCTGGCCGTCCTAGAAGATGTGTCTGAATGCTCATGTAGACAGTGTCATCTGGCCTGCTCTACCTACATACTCCTGTTCACCCAAATAATCAGCTAACTGTTCACCCAAATAATCAGCTAACACCTTTCCCACTTCTTCCCTGACAGCAGCCAACAAATAACTGGCCCTGGGTACCTACTACCCAAGCAGGAGGCATTCATTCAGAAATGTGACTTGGGTTATGATCTCAACACTGGGAAGGTTACAAAACTGCTCAACTCTCTGAACCAGGGATTGTGGAGCTGGAAAGGTAGGGAGGGGAGGTTGGCTCATCTGGGACTCACCTGTCATCTAAGGAAACTCTGACATCTGCGGGGGTATTTACTATAAGGAACCAGTCCTTGACTCATAAGAAAGACCTTCTTTCTGTATCGTTTATCCAGCAATTTACCAAGTGTCAGTTAATAGCGTAATGCATTTTACTCTTTAAATGAACTACACACTCAAAGTTGGCCCCAGCAAATACAGCCTCTCTTCCTGAGGTCTCTTTCTCATGTTATGAGTCTTTAGTGTCACTGGGCTTTCTCCACACTCCTTCAACACACTCAGGGGTAAGGACTGAGTGCGGGCGACAAGCAGCACAGTCTATAGGAAACCTCACATGAATTTGGCTCCCATGCCCCTCCAGCCATAATGCTGCACCCTCCCTCATGTAAAAGGATGAAATGCCTATCTGGCCCTGCAGGAGGTCACTGACTTTGAGCTGTTTTCCTGGTGGTATTAAATTATGGTGAGTCTGATATACTTACTCTCCCAGAACAAATCATACCCATTTGTGAGCGACTGGCCAGTTTAGAGGTAACATCTGTGGTCAACAAGTTGCTATTTTGGGGCAAATTACATGAAGTTAAATTTCACAGTCTTGGTCTCATCAGTGCCAGTCTCCAACTCAAAGAGCTAATCGACAGCATCTGACAAACTGCAATCAATCTAACGCGGGCACGAAAGCAGAGCTGTCGTGTCAGACTTCAGACTGCTTCTGAGCCTGCAGGATGGTCTATGTGTGTATCAGTGGAAGGAAAGGACGTGCAGGGGTAGGAAGGTGACGACAGGAAGGCAGTACCACGTGTTGGTAAGATGGCAGGGAGGGAAGCCCCCAGAGTCCAGGTGAAGCAGCGGGGAGAAGTGGGAAACAGGATGGGTGAGGATGCTTTTCCATATTCATGCACTTAACAAAGTCTGGGGCTGACCACAGGTAAGGCATGTAGTGATAAGCAAAAGGGACACAGTGCTGCTCTAGTAGAACTGCCATTTTAGCAAAGCTGGAGTCAAATTATAGAAGGTTTAGGGGGTTTGCTTGTTTTAAGAAAACTAGGTGAAAGATACCACCTAAGGGGAAACTCTCTCTGAAGGCTGGGTGACATGAGGAGGTGGTTGGTGGGATTGTGACTTGCAGCTGCTGCCCTCCCCCCTGACCCCACCCTATCCCCACTCCTCCTGAGAGCTGGGGACTAGCTGAGAAGAGACAGGAGTGAGGGATCCTGGGCATATATCCAGAGAGAACTCTAATTTGAAAAGATACATACAGCCCAATGTTCATTTTAGCACTATTTACAATAGCCAAGACATGGAAACAACCTAACTGTCCACTGACAGGTGAATGGATAAAGAAGATGTGGTACAGGGAGATCAGCTCGGTGCTATGTGACCACCTAGAGGGGTGGGAGGGAGGGAGATGCAAGAAGGAAGAGATATGGGAACATATGTATATGTATAGCTGATTCACTTTGTTATAAAGCAGAAACTAACACACCATTGTAAAGCAATTATACTCCAATAAAGATGTTAAAAAAAAAAGAAGATGTGGTACATATATACAATGGAATATTACTCAGCCATAAAAAAAAGAATGAAATAATGCCATTTGCAGCAACATGGATAGACCTAGAGATTATCATGCTAAGTGAAGTAAGTCAGACATAGAAAGACAAACACCATATGATATCACTTATATGTGGAATCTAAGATACGACACAAATGAACTTATCTACAAAACAGAAACAGGCTCACAGACATAGAGAACAGATTTGTGGTTGCCAAGGGGGAGGGGGAGTGAGGGAGAAATGGACTGGGAGTTTGGGATTAGCAGATGTAAACTATTATATATAGCATGGATAAACAACAAGGGCCTACTGTATAGCACAGGGAACTATATTCAATATCCTGTGATAAACCGTAACAGAAAAGAATATGAAAAATAATGTATATATATGGATAACTGAATCACTTTGCTGTCCACTAGAAATTACCACAACATTGTAAATCAACTATACTTCAGTAAAATAAATTAATGAAAAAAAAAAAAAGACAGGGGTTGGGGAGAAGGAAGAGGAGCAAGAGTGTGGAGCAGACCAAACCCTCTGCAGATTACAGGGCTGAGCTTTCACAAATTACGTTTTCAAATGAAAACTGTCATTGCAAAAAAAAAAAAAAAAAACCAGGTGGAAGGAAGGGTGAAAGAGAAAAGAACAAAGATGGCTGCTCTTATGAAAACAGGGACTCCAAACATCAACATTAATAAGCAAATTTGCTGGTAGGAAGAAATTCCAATAAATACTAATGAGGCTCAGCTGGCCCACTTTTCCTTGCTGGGTTTAATAACACTTCCCGGAGCTTATCTGATTGGAGTCCACACACATGCATACTAATGAGGCCACCAGCACCGAATTTACTGCTAGGCTTCCACGGGGCCCAGCGGGCATCATTTCTGTCCCTGAGTGTCTGTCAACCATACATGAGTCTCGTGCCATTAGTTCAGTTGGTTTGTTGGTTAGCCTCTAAAGGTTTCAACCCAGGTGTCTGATCACGGCCACACTGCTGAGTCCTGTTATCTGATGGTTATCAGGGATGGCATGTGAAAGATTGGCGGGTGTGAAATAGCACAAACTCCCCTACGAAAACAGAAAACCAGAGAACTTCTTCTGACAGTGATTGACTGATGGCCTCTTCTGATATTTCCCTAATGGCCCCAGCTATTCTACATCATCCCCACCCTCCCAGGAACTCCCACTGATGGGTGCCACTTCCTGAACAGGATCTCAGCCCAATTCCAGGACTTCTCAGGCCATGTGACCTACAACTCCAATCTCATACATGAATGAAAACTAATCTCTTTCCTGTCGCCCCAGCACAGGCAGGAATTGTTGTATGTTCTACCAGCTCAGACAGAAGGGGAAGCGGGTTCTGCAAGCACACGTTTCTCCTCCCCCGGTGTGTGCTTCACTTCTGGTGTCAGGGTGGGATCATGGGAGGAACAGATAGAGAGAGCTCTTCTCAGGTGAGGGCTTATGGCAATGAGATAGTCCCCTTTCTATGGCCTGTCCCTGTTTCTTCAAACTGGCTCGTGGTTAGTTTTTCCTTGTGGCAATGTGTCCAAATGCCAGTCTTTTGTGGCAAGCTTTTACTGGTTCTTAGGAGAGACCCCCTCCTCCAGGGTCTGGGTGTGAGATGTCCACCCAGAAGTTCACCACGGAGCTCCCATCCATCCATCCATCCTCTGGTCTCTCTCAGAGGAGTCCCAACCCACACCTTCTTGCTTCCGGGACTCCTTACCTGGTAGGCAGCTTTCTCGGCAGAAGAAGGGGGAGAAGCGCAGAAGAGAAGATGCCAGAAAGACGGCTCAAGCCCTGGCACCTTCCAAGAGGCCCATCCAACAGACATGAACCTCAGGTACTCTATCTAGCCTTGCCAGATGGCCACAGAGCAGACTGCTGGATGGCAACCCCTTTCCAGACTCTCCATTTCTCCCCTGACCCCATCTCCAGACCACAGCAGCTTTGGGATTTTGCAAACCTGGTGGCTCGACAACTTTCAGAGGTGAGGTGATCACTAGTCCTGATTTAACTGAGGGGGAAGAGTTTCGGGCACCCCCAAATTTTATGAGTTATTTTCTTGGGGTCTTCCTCTCTCAGCATCAGAGAGGGGAGATACTCCTTCTCCTTCCCCCAGGGATAGGGAATGGAAGAAATGAAGAGCATCTATTTACAAACACCTCACTCCCCCTAAACCCCCTTCCTCTCTTCTGGTCCCTTAATATTGGCAGGTAGGTGGCGGGTGGGGGCACGTAGGGCTGCTTCTCTGACTCAGGACTTTCAGTAAGCCCTGGCAGCACTCTGAACTTAGAATGTGGGGTTAATTGTCTCTCGTCCCAGCTTTGGATCTTCACCAGCTTCCCAGAATAAAAAGAAAAATCTCTCTTGGCATCATGTTCCAACAGTTACCCACCCTTAGCTCAGATCTCCACTGATCCCATGGGGCACCTTGAGGAAGACTAGATGGTTCCATATAAAGCCATTCCTAAGGACAGGAAATCCCGGAAAACCCACCCTCCTGGCCATGGTTTAGGGATGGCATCTCCCCGCTTAAAGGACCACAGCACGTTTACAGGCTTAAGCTGAAAGCTACCCCCTTCCTCCCCAGCATCTCCCCTACACACACCAGCAATGCACTGACACACAGGCTCACGGCACCTCCACAGACGCACACACACAGACCCCTGACTCTCTCTGAATGGTGCCTTCATCCCCAAACCCAAATCGCAACCTTCAAGGCCCAGACCCTACACTGAGCTCTAACTGAGACGTCACGGAACAGTGACACCCCTCCCTATGCCCTCAGAGTTACAGCTGTCATCGGAGCACGATACCGAACCACGGCTTGTCTGCCGAGCCAGGAGAACAAAGCAGCAAAGTGAGGCTATGCCCTTAGCTGAATGAGAGTACAGAGTTATGATTTTCCTGGAAGTCATTCATTCAACAGTATATTTGAACCCCTACATTATCATAAACACTCTAGATGGTACTGAGGATACAGCAGTGAGCAAAACTCTAATTACACAATTATAACCGAGGGTTGTCCTCGTCCCAAAAGTATTAACCTATGTGTTTTTACTACTACTTCTGCTGCTGCTACTACTATTACATTCTCTGGAAATTCCTGCTAGAAAAATCACAGGCACTCACCATCCCCAACCCTGCCCCTCCACACACACTGCTCATAAACCCCGTCAGCCCCCGGTTTCACTCACTCACTCACTGCAAGGCTTTACGTGCCCGTGATATATGACAACATAAACGGAGCCTGCTCCTCTTGAAACTTTCCATAAAAATACACATCTAAGTGATGAATATTTTATCCAGGGGAGAAAACCATCTCAGGGCCATTTCTAATAACACGTCGACCCCAGACAGGAGTAGGAGGGAGCTGGAGACTGATGAGGTGGATAAGTACCGGCACCAGGAGAAGCCAGGGCCGGGGGCGACCAGAGGGGGAGAGAGAGAGAGAGAGAGAGAGGAAAGGAGGCAGAGCGTGGCCGCAACAGCCCCGCCTGCAGAGGAAGAAACCGAGGCCCACGGAGAGCTGATTTGGGAAGCTCACACCACAGGGGACTGGGCCAGTCCTGAATGCCAAGGTGTTTAACCCTGGCCTCCGAGAAGAGCACTGTAGGATGCTCTGCGAGCAGGGAGCAGGTGTAGGGACGGAACTCGGAGGGGCCTGTGAAACCCCATAGG
Source organism: Physeter macrocephalus (assembly GCF_002837175.3). NCBI lineage: Eukaryota > Metazoa > Chordata > Mammalia > Artiodactyla > Physeteridae > Physeter > Physeter macrocephalus. The sequence continues at coordinate 35,153,644 of NC_041217.1, forward strand.
TAAGCGAGCTGCCACTCCAAAACGCAGATGGGTTTCAGCCTGTTTGCCCTGCGCATGCTCTTGTGTCTAAAGTCTCTTTTGCCTTCGTGGGTGTGTGTCTATCTTCTCCACGATCCTGGAAGCAGCTCGATGGAAGGAATAATGTCCCTCCCCTCCGCCTGGAAGGTTCCTGAGAAAAGGGAAGCTGTGTAGCCTCTCTCCACCCCAACCTCTCTGGAAGCCTCTGAAGTCAGAGTGCAGAGAGCGGCCCCAGCTGAGAGCTGAGGAGGAACAGGCAGCAGGGGGCTGCCAGGCCCTGAAAATTCACCGGACTTGGCCCTTCTTGCTGTGGACCAAGAAGCCAGCCTCGGTCCCCTCCTTGTGGGCAGCCCTGGAGCCCCTGAGGGCAGGAAACCGCCACAGCTGCCTCTGGAAGCCTGTCTTCCTCTCCTCTCCTCAGCCCCTCAGTCTACTGGAGCAGTAAAAAATGCTGCAGACAAGCAAAGATGGTTTACAGTCGCTGGAATGAGAGAGAAACTGCATTTAGTCATTCATTCAACCTGCACTTGCTGAGCCCAGGAACTGCAGTAAATGCCGGGACAAGAAATAGAGGAGGTAGAGGAGACCTGCCCCTGCCCACAGGGAGCTCACAGCCCTACAGAGAGGCGGGCAGGGGGCGGGACGGGGGGACGGGGCAGCTACAGTCGCACAGAAGCCAAGCACAAAGGAGGGCAAGAATCACCCTGCGGGGGGAGAAAGTCACAGAACACTTCTCAAAGGAGTGCTGACGGCGACAGGATACAACCGCCACGACCACCACGTCCATTTGTTTTCCTGGTGGATAGCTGAGTCTCTCTCCAGGAACTGCCCTCAGTTAGACAGAGCTGCCAAGGGCCCAGCCGCTCCTTAGAGGCAGCTGCATCCAATAACTGGTCAAGAGGGAGAAGGCTGTAAAGGTCTAGCCTCTCTGTCTCAACTGTGAAGAGCATCCCAGCTCCAGAGCTACCGGTGGGGCTCACTAAGGGAGGCCTCTTTGTGAATGACAGCAGTTCAATCTTCCCTTTGCTTAAACCCGCTTCCCGCGCTCCCTCAAAGGTGTTTGTCCAAAGAGCACTTCCCAGAAGAGAATCTGCCCTCAGGATATTGGATACAGTTCCCTGTGCTATACAGTAAGACCTTGTTGTTTATCCACCCCGTGACAAACCATAATGGAAAAGAATATGAAAAAGAATATACACACACACACACACACACACACACACACACACACACACACACACGTATGGAGAGAGCGAGAGAGCTGAGGTACTCTGCTGTCCAGAAGAAATTAACACAACATTGTAAATCAACTATACTTCGATAAAATTTTTTAAAAACCCAAAGGGGAAAAACAAAGAATCTGCACTCAAATCTCCACCTTGGAGTCTCTTTCCCAGATAACCCACTACCTCAGCCAGGTACAGGGCACAGGCAGAGGTTCTTGGGGAAGACATCTCTGAAGGAGATAAGTCTGATGCATAAATAACTTACATTTTAAACAAGTAAAGCACTAATTATTTGTCAAAGATGAAATTTCTCCCAAAGCACTCAAAGTTATGAGACGTCTGGAGGAATCTATACGGAAAATTCTAATGCCTGGAGGAGTTATCTCGAAACTTAATTCCCACCACCTGCTTCCCTGTGGACCCTCTTCATTCTTCAGGACCCTGTTTATCCACAGAAACAAAATGTTACCGCTGTCATGAGGAATGCAAATGGGGGGAAAGCTCTTCTCAAGGCAATCAGTAACGCTGAGGGAACAATGTCACTGCAAACTTTTTATTTTTTTTTAACTGCTGGTCACGGATTTTGAAGCAGAAAGAAAGGAAACGGAACTCTTCACATTGTAGTTGACTGTCAGTAAGGATAGCCTGTTTCCCTATCAGAGTCTAGTTTCGCCACTTTGCAGAAAATCAGAGCTCAGGCATAACTGAAATGGCCTTGAGAGTGAATTAAAAAACTAGCTTCCCTTTCCAAAACTTCAACATTACAAAACCTTCAGGAGCTCAGCCATTCTGCAAAGCTTGCACGCCTATTTACAAAGGTAAAAGCTTCTCCAAAGTACCTTGGTTACCAGAGCAGCCTGGGAGACAATAAACCAATTTATTTTCCCCTCCATAAATCGTTCGTAATGTTGCTATGACATTTAAAGTTTAAAATGGTTTTAAGACTTGAGATTTAAAAAAAAATCATTCCAATAAATTTCTTGTAACCGAGAGGATTCCTGGCATTTTGATTAAGTCGTTCCTTGTGATGATAAAACTGTATCTTGAATAAGGAAGGGGGAAAGCATTCATCACTTTAAAGTCACTGGTGGCTGGTCCTGGAAGCCAACAGCCCATCTGCCTCTCCTCGGGGATTACTCAGAAACACAATTAGAAAAACAAACTACCAATCTTCTAGCAGGGTTAGAATTTTCAGAAGAATTATTAAATCTGAGCTGTCTCTAAAATGGTGCAGGATTATCAGAATGGAGACAAGGAGGGCTGTGTGCCCTCCTTCCAGCTGGTCGTGGAATAGGGTTGGGGGAGGGCAAGGGTTCTGGATCTTGTCTCATGGATGGCACTTCCACTGGGGGTTGCGGTAGGGCAGCACTAAGAACCTCTGCAGGCACTTAAATTTGTGCAGTGGAGTATGTGTCACATCATACAAGGAACCCAAGACTTGTGAAGAGTCAGGACATCTTTGCTGAAACCCACACTCTGGCTAATGTCAGGATTCTTGACACCACAAGATGTGTGCATCCGAGCGGTGTCAGTCTTCAGAAGATGTCCTCATTCCTGTTGAGAAATCATCACTTCTGAAGATGAGACAAGCCACTGAGAAGTAAATGTTGGGTTTCAGTGGGGTTAAAAATATCTTTTTCACCTCTCCTCCCCTACCCCACTGAGCTGTTCCCGGCAGGGGAGAAGGGAACTGAAGCAGCATTTACTGAACGCCTACCACGTGCTCGTCACTGCGCTCAGAGCTTTCCATCATTTAAGCTGCGGAGAAATCCTGAAGTAGATATTAGTATCACCATTTCACAGTTGAGAAAACTGAGGTTCAGAGAGCTGAAGTAACTCACCCAAGGACACAGATTGTGGAAGGCAGATTCCAATCTCAAGACTGAGAGTGCTTTTTCTGCTGTACAGACAGATCTATTTCTCCAACGTACTTCTGGACGTACACATGATAACCGTGGCTCGTACAGGCAAGTCGCCTACAAAGAGGTTAGAAACCCAAGCTAGCTGAAGCATAGGTCAATGCTGATTTTTGGATTTTAGAAAAGAGAGAACGCCCTGTGGCTCGAGGAGTCAAAGAGCTTTGGAGAAGAGTGTGAAACATAAGCTGGGCATGAAGGCAGAGTCACGTTTAGATAATGAGAAATAGGAAAGAAAACACTTCAGGAACCAGCACAAAGGCCTGTGCTGGGAATTGGGAGGTGGGGACTGACAGTAAATTTCCTCCTCGTTGGCCGTAATGAGCCTTTGGTACATGTGTCCCAGGATAGATGATGACTCATTATGCTGTTTTAAAAGGCAGAACGTGAGGAGTGGGATCCAATTTAATAATAATAAAAAATTGCATTTAGGGATATCTTAATCTTTTCAAACCTTTCCCTTCTTCATTTTTATGCTGTCACAATGCCATAGGGCTAACAGGGCACGTATTATACTGCTCAATTTAAAGAGAGGAAAAATGAGGCGTAACTGACCCACAGCTGCCCCAGGTTAATGGTGAACCTAAGACTCAAGACTCCTAACTGCCAGACCCTGCAGGGGGATGGATGATTTCCCACGAAATGGCCACAGAGAACTGACCAGAGCTCTGGGTTCTCCTCCACACACTCTTCTTCATACAGTTTCACAAGTTCAGGAGCCCTGCCAGCTTACCATGGACTTCCTAGAGGACCACGGACTCTGAATATCAAAGCCCACACAAGACCACACTCTGCTAGTCCATCCTTCGTATATAAACAACAAAACGCATTCCCTCACTGCCAGTGGCTCCATACTGACCCTTCATTCTAAGAACCTAAGCCTCGGTTGAAAAAAAAAAAAAAGAGATGACATCTGATCCTGCCTCCTTCACCCTGCTTTCAATAATAAAAATAACAATGAAAACAAAAACAACGATAATACCTAACTTAGCACTCTGAATGTATTATGCCATCTGACCCTCACAATGACCCTGAGAGGTAGGTACTATTATTAATCCTATTTTACAGATGAGCAAACTAAAGCACTAGATGCCCAGGGCAGTAAGTGGCAGAGCCAAGACTGAAACCTGGGAGTCGGGCTCCAGAGTCCATGTTCTTAACCACTGCACTGCCACCTACCACCTGGGAGGGCCCGCCCAATGAGAGGCTGGTGGTAAAGCACAGAATACCTTCCCCCTGGTGAGCGGGGTCTAGAACAGTCTGTTGCCCGCTCCCCAGTGCACCAAGGAGAACCACAGCCCTGGATGTGGCATGCCAAGCTGCAGCCTGGCTCCTGTCTCCAGCCCCCTCTACCCACCTTCTCACTGGAGTCCCCTGCCTCCTACTCTGGGTCCTTGGCTTGGACCCTGATTCACTCTTTCATCCATTTGTTCTTCATTCATTCATTCATTCAACTTACAAATAACTATTAAAGATTTACTATTTTCAGGGCTTCCCTGGTGGCTCAGTGGTTAAGAATCCGCCTGCCCATGCAGGGGACACAGGTTCGAGCCCTGGTCCGGGAAGATCCCACATGCCGCGGAGCAACTAAGCTCGTGTGCCGCAACTACTGAGCCTGCGCTCTAGAGCCCGCGAGCCACAACTACTGAAGCCCGCGTACCTAGAGCCCGTGCTCCACAACAAGAGAAGCCACCGCAATGAGAAGCCCATGCACCTCAATGAGGAGTAGCCCCCGCTCGCCACAACTAGAGAAAGCCCTCTCATAGCAACAAAAACCCAACACAGCCAAAAATAAATAAAATAAAATAAATTAATTTTTAAAAAAAGATTTACTATTTTCTAAGCCTTGTTGTAGGCTCGGGAGATACAGGCTTTCAAAGCAGCTACTGTTTCTGTTAACCCTAGCATCACGTCCCCTTAAACAGAGCCCCAGAAGCTCTGTACCTCCTCCCATCTGCCCCAGAACCCATCTCGAGAACACCAACGCAGGCCACGATCAGGCCTGAGTTCACAGTGGCTCACCTGGCTTTAGTAACTGGGTCAGGCCCTTCTCCCAGGTGTCTCTGGGAGCTTTCCCCGAGTTCCATGAGTGGGCACCAAGCAGATGGAAACGTTCAAATAAGACAACAGTGACTCCCGAGGACGGCCCATCACTTCCGGTGACAGTAAGTACAGTGGGATATGGAATGAGAGAGCAAACGCAGCTCTCTCACCAGTCTCCCCTGAAACCTTCTTGGACTCTGTTTCATGTAAACACCATCTTGCCGCTAGGTTGTTTTACACCCCTTTTATGTGAATAGTTTCATATTGTGACTTTTCAAGCCATCGCACTTCAAAGTCAATCTGCTGAGCTCTCCACACACACTTGGGAACCAGCACCTGCGTGGTGTGACACACCTGCTCAAGTAGCCCAGGTTCAGTACAGGCCATGGGAGGTGGGTCCCTGAGGGAGGCTCTGGAGCCCCTGGGGCACCTGGGCAGATTTACAAAATAAAGCCATCTGGGGGGAAACATGGGAGTCTGAGTCACCAGAGGCTTTAGAAGAAATGAGGTTTTCACAACTCACTCAATCGTATTCCTCACAGCTCCCAACTCAATGTTATATACACAATGGGGGTCTGATAAGTTTAGAAAATAAAAACAGTAACTAGATTATTGGAGTATTGCTAAATAGACGCCCTTCGGGACCTGCTTAATAAGCAGATAAAACCAATGCGCCCTCGCCCTCGTCACAGCTAGCAAGAGCACTGCTTAGGGGCAGGGATCCAGATTCTGAATGGGATCACACATGCCCCTGTCATTTTCTGTTAATACTATTAACAAGTCAGGTAGCTTGCTTTTTCATAGAAAACCAGTTCAAATTTCTGCTCAGGCTGTCCTCAGATTATGAATCAAATATTTTTTTTCTTGCAATCTATTAAAGTTAATTCTCTGTATTACATTTCAACCCACCCTGCTATCTGCAGACCAGTAAGGCCACCTGGGACCACCTGAAAGGGCCCAGAGAAGTCTTGACCAGCTCAATTCAAAGCATCATTATCTATCACTTCCCACTAACTAAAAGCCCCAAGCCACCTTTGACTCCACTCTCCCCTCAGTCTTACCCATCAAGACTCATTCATTATCAAGTCCTGTTTCTTCCACTTTCGTGATTTTCTCAAATCATCCCATCCTACCCCCTCCCACTTCCACGGCGAAGATTCAAGCCCTTCTCATTGAGGGCGCAGATCACTGTAACAACCTTCTTACCTATCACTATGCCTCCATCTTTGCCACCACCAGCCGCCGCATACTCTCCATACTAAGACTGGGCTATCGTTTTAAAAACATAAATATGATCCTGTTAATCCTGTGTTTAAAGCCATGCAGAGGCTCCACAGTGGCTGAGTAGGGTTAAGTCCCAGCTCCCTGGCCTGTTCCTCAAGCCTCCCCTCTCAGCGTGAGACAGGCTGTGACCTGGGACCCTTTGCTGCAGTGCTTGCACCTGGACAAACGTCTCCTCAAGCAACAGAATACAAAGGAACTATAAGGGACTAAAAATAAATGCGTGCATGCACAGCTGGGGAAAATTATGGACAACAAGATACAAAGAGACCAAACCCCCAACTACCACTTCTGAAGAGCTGCGGGAGGGAAAGCACCGTGTCGGAGTAAAAGTAGGGTACTGCGCATGTCCCCGGCACATACCACCACCAAAGGGGTGGGCAAACTACCCAAGCCCCGCCTCTGGCCCAACCCGTGGACACACGCCTACCCTCACCCCATATAAAGAACCAGCTCGCTGCCCCTCGGCAGGCAAGCGCGCAAGGGAACCTGTTGCTTATTTTCGCTTCCTTGTGCTGCAGCAGGGGCCCCCAGTAAAGCCTTGCCTGAATTTCTTGTCTGGCCTCTTATCAATTTCTATTGATTAAGGAAGCCAATAACCCTGGTCTGTAACAACAACAGTCCTCCACATGGGCCTGACACCTCCGCTCCAGCCACACTGAACCTCGTTCTCTCCAAACACACGTTCATCTTCCCACCTCTGCTCCCACGGCTTCCTCTCCAACAATGCCCTCTTCCCCGGCCCAGCAGGCTTAGCAAAATCACACTCAAATCTACACGTCCAGCCCCTGTGTCACAGTCTCTGAAGCGTTCCCCTGGCTTCCCCAGGCTGAGCTGATGCTCCCTCTTCTGTATTTCACTGTCACTTTATGTTATCACCGAGCACAGCACTTAGTCACACCACATTCTGGTAAGCTATGGGTCACCCTGTGTCAGGCACCATGTCTTTTCCATCTGTGTATCCCCAAGGAGCAGTGCATTGCCAGGCACAGCAGACACTGAGAGAATGTTAGCTGAACTGATCAGTTGAATTACAGAGTAATTCAGGCTGCTGAGGACCAGGATAGTATAATCTAGGATCAGGCATCTAGACTGAACCTTAAGTAAGAGGAGGAAAAAGAGGAGCGTCAGTGAGAAAACAACATGAACTTAAGTGTACGGTAAATGTCCTTCCTCGTGGCCTTCAACAAATATTTAAAGGAAACTACTAAGTACCAGGTATCGAGCTAAGTATTGGTGATCTAATAATGAGCAAAACCAGACATGATCCCTGCCTTAATGGAGCTTACAGCCCAACAGGGAAATAAAGCAACTGAATCATTTAACAAATAAATAAAAAACTGTAATGAGGCCCCAAAGAGGTAGAACGTACTATTTAGAGAGAAGTAATAGGGGGATTTGACTTGAAGATCAGAAAAGGTTCTCCTGAAGAAGTAATGACTAAATTGAGTTCTAAAGGGAAAGTTTATTAAGCAAGTGAGAGAGGGACAGTATTCTAAGCAGATGGAATAACTTGTGCAAATGCTTGTGGCAGGAAGGGAAAGAGTGCATGCAAGGAATGAAAGAGAACTCATGAGGCTGAAGTGCAGAGCGAGGGATGCATAGTAGAAGTTGAGGCTGGAGGGGTAAGAAAGGTGAGAGGGCAAGAGCAACCTCTTTGCCCTTTCCAGGTCAGTTCAAGAATTTTGTCTTCATCTTCAAAGCAAGGAAACCACTTGAGTGTTTAAGCAAAGGGTGCCATGATCAGAACTGTGTTTCAAAAAAGTCATTCTCATTACAACAGGGAGAATGGACTGGGGGTAGGACTGGGGGAATGAATGGAGGTTGACCACAGAAGAAATTATTTCAGTTGTCCCGACAAGAGGTGAGAGTAGCAATGGAGATTTGGAGACAATGGGCAAATCTGGGAGACATTAGGGACTTAACAATCAACAGACTTGGTAATGGATTGACCTGGACGTGAGGACAAGATATCAGACATGACTCCTGCAGTCTGGTACATGTAGCAGGAGAAGTAGTAGCACCGTTTACTGAGATAACAACTCTTGAAGAGATCAGATCTTGGGGAAAGGTCATGAGTCGTAGCTAACAAATATGTTTTGGATGAACCAGGAGGGGGCCACATGTAAGAGAACTGAACCCTGGGACCCCATCAGACCCTTCTGACTTTCCCTAGATGAAGATATTTGACAAAGTCACTTGACAGGAACCCACACAGTCAAAAGTCACGAAAACCGTGTGCACTGACGGCTACACCCTTCTCCGGGGAGATGCCGAGAGCTTGAGAGGATCCTGCCTCAGGCCCAGTGCTGGAAGAACAGAGGGGACGGCAGTGCATACCACTTCCTTCTCTGTCCTTTTATCAGGGACTGGTGTTTGAGAGGGCCAAGGACCACGGAACAGACAGATCTTGGATCTTACAGACAGTTCACAGGCTATGTGCAACCCAAAGGCACAGAGGGGAGAACTGTCAACAATGTGTTCTGGACTAACAACCATTTCAGCTCTGAGGTTAAGTGCAAGGTCAGGAAAGCAGGTGTAGAGAAGCAAGGTTGGAAAGGTGACCTGGGGTCCAATATGAAAGCCTCTGATTGGCAGGCCTCTGACCCTCACCCTGGGGGCAGACGGAGGGGAGCTTTCAGAGGAGACCCTGATCCATGCTCTGAGAAGGTAATGAGGCAGTGGAAAGGCTGGGCTGAAAGGGCAAAAGACCACAGGCGATAATATGAAACACAGCGAGAAGACTACTGCAAGGGTCCTATGAAGAAATGATGAGAGCCTAACAACAAAATAAAAGAAGGAAAAACATGCAATTATAAAGATTCATAAAACCTGAGTTTAGAAGTGTCACGAGAGATTATTTGAGCAACCCCTTCAGTTTCTCAGATAAAGCATGGAGAACCATCCCACTCACGAGGTTAACCCTTCCTGTCACCTTCTCCCCCTATCCGTCTAGTTAGCCTACCTTTATGAAATGTGCTGAATTTCTTTTCCTTCCAAACCCACGTGCTTTTTAAAAAAAGTTCCTTTGTCGTTTCCTGATCATGGACTCACTAAATGTGCCTTCCCCCCTCAGTCGGACTGAGGTTCTATAGAGGCTTTGGAACAGGAAAATTAAAACCTTTGCTTAACTCTGGTCATTACAGTGAAGTAAAGGTAATTTTCTCCATGACACTTGCCTGTGAGCAACAGTGTCACGTTAACCCACCTCTACTGGCAACCAGCCCCTAAACCTTTTGCAAATGTAGAACAAAACAATCGAAAATACATAATCACACACATATATGCAATATCTATACAACACATATATGACTTAGGATAATACTGATGCTTTTACACAAAACACTGAAGCAGTGAAAAACAGTTTCAGAATTTTATTAATTTCCTAAACCTAACACTGAAACGGCCAAAACAGGAAAAGAAGCTGATGCTTTTGCTGGACTGGAGAGGAATCAAGATGTGTTTTTCAAACACAATGACCCCAGTGGGATAACCATGACAGTGGTAATCCAGGGGTAACAGTTCAGTGACAGCAAGAGACATCTAGGCAGTTGGAAGCCAGTCTCCCCCATCTGTTTATTTCCCAGCTCCAGGTTGGAGAGGCTGGCAGATGGGAAAGCGGAATAGTCAAGGTCTATAAGGATGCAAAGGCATCATTTCTGTCAACGGTGACAGTTTCTCGTCTTGTCCATCTTGAAACAGTTTGAATTTCACCTTCCTTTGCCACCCAAAGAGTAGGGCTGGAGGCAAAGAAAACAGCCAGGAAGACATGCAGTGGGAGCGGGAAGAGAAAGCAGGGGGAGGAGAGAGACGAATCCACCAACTGGTCAGTTGCCCTGTTTAGACACTTGGGCACTACAGGCAACCACTGAAAAAAACCTTGACAGACTCCCCTAGCCAACTCAGAAGATGATCACCAAGGAGTCGCATGGCTGGCCTGGAATGCTGAGTGGACCCCGGGCTGACTCATTCAGACTAGGATGCAGATGATTCCATCGAAGCTCTCTAAAGTTCCCCGTGGAAGTGGATATTCTTTTTGAGGACAGTCAACCTTTACGGGTAATGTACATTTTCTCAGAGGGTGGGTTCACAGGTACTGCATAAATGCCAATTGTAAGGGATTACCCTAAGCCATCTTCAGAGGCACAGACCTACCCCTGCAGCTCTTCACCCCCAGCCACGTATGCACTGCTATTCAGGGGCCCTTCCACCACCCCCGTGTGGCCTTGATATTTCCAAAGTGCCCAAGAACTCAGGTCCTGGAGTTGAATTACTTGAGTAAATGTTCAGCCGTTCAACCTTATACAGTTACTGACACTCTCTGAGCTTTCTAACTTTAAGTGGAGTAATAATAGTACTCTCTAACGTCAAAAGGATGTCCTGAGATTTAACTGAAATAACACATACAAAACACTCAGAAGGTACCTGAAACTTAATGAGTACTCAGTAAATGCTGGCTCTTACTGTCATATTTTCTGTGTATTTTGTTAGTCAAGCGGAGTCAAGAACTCTTTAAAAAGTGAGGAAAAAGTAGTTTGTAGGCTACAGCGAGTGTTGGAATGGGCATAGTTCAACTCATTTTATAGATGAGAAAATTGAAGCCCGATAGGTAGAGTAACTTGGCCAGTTTTATATAGATAGGTAGAGGCAATCTCCTGGCTCCTAAGCTATTGTTCTCTTTAATACACACGTGGAACATGATGTATTCAGGTACAAAAACAGAAAGAAATTAAGATAATAACTTTTGGTTAGGTCAACTGATTCATTATAGTGTGAATATGTCTGTAACTAGTGTCATTTAAGGAAAGTACTGGGACATGTGTTATGATTTCTGGTTAGAATGCAAAAACTAGAATTTTCCATAAAAAATGTACAACTCAGATGAAAAAGTAATTGCATGTTTCCAAATCATTGTTCAACCCATATTATGTATTGCATAATAATTACTTCTTTCTGGGACTTTAGCCATAAAAGTCTCTAACTGAACTCTACTGTACTTTACAACCTTGCCCATGTTTTTCGTTCCCATTTCAAATCCCTGCTAAAGCAAAAACGAAAAGCAAGCAACAACAAAGAAACGAGCCCAATTCTGGTTGGCGTGCTTGTTTAGATGAGCCCAAGAACATAAGAGTGGCAAGATGCCAAGGGACTGAGTGACCCAAGTCCTTAGTTTCACAAAGAAACTGAAGCTTGAAAGGGAGAAGAGTCGATGACTTGTTCCATATCATATACCTGGTGGTTTCTCTAAATAACCTTCCTTCAAAAACCTGGATTCTCCCCAATATCTATTCCTCTTCATAGTGATTAATCCCAGTGCAGTGACACAAGTTTATAAGTCCCATCTCAATCCCTGGCTTATTCAGAAGATGCAGTGCAGTGGGGTAGAGAGAGGACTCGGGAGTGGAAGGGATCTGGATTCAAATTCCCAGACCTGCCAATTATTGCCTGTGAGACCCTGTCAAGTCTTTAACCTCAAAGAGCATGAGTTTCCTACTCTAGAAAATGGCAATAACCCACCCTCTCTTGGTTGGATTCACAACATTTGGGGAGACAATGCTTATAAACAGCCTGAACATGGTACCCACAAATAGCAGGCTCTTAGTAAGTCATTACTACGGTTTTATTTGGAAATGTTGCTCAGTATTTTTTCAAATGTTTTAATACAAAGTTTATCTTTTCATTTAAACATCAATATTTACTCACTGAAGCAAACATACACACACAAACATCTGTGTGGATACGTAGTGTATGAGAGAGAGAGAGAGAGAGAGAGAGAGAGAGAGAGAGAGAGAGAGAGAGAGAGAGAGAAAAGAAAAATCACTTCTTGTTCCACCATCAAAGAAAATCATGTCAATATTTTGGTATGTTTTTTCCCAGTGTTCTTCCCAGGCTACGTCGTAGATGTTTGCTACATTGTTGTAGTTATATTTAAATGCAATTAAAATCCTGATGATAAAACCATAAGGGAAAAGATAAAACCATAATGGAAAAGAATATGAAAAAGAATATATATATATATATATATATATATATATATACACACACATATATATATACGTACAACTGAATCACTTTGCTGTACACCGGAAACTAGCACAACATTGTAAATCAACTATACTTCAATTTTTTTAATTAATTAAAATTTTTAAAAGATAATGCCCTATGATAAACATATAAGATTATTTCTCTTATAACCAAGCATTCTAATCAACAGATAACCTTTAGCTAACAAAGTAGCCTACACACTGTTAACTCTTAATAAATATTTGCTGAAAATTCTGATGATAAATGCTACCTCAGAGAGAAGCTGCTCTGGAAGATCCTTTATGTCAGATTATAGGATTATTCCCTAAATTAGGAATAATGATCCCTAACAACATTCTTTACTTTTAAGTTTCATCCTGGTACCACTGTGAAAAGAAGCACCAAACCCTCTGCCATCTTCTGTCATGAGAGTGGCTAAGACATCAGGTGGCTCACTAGGTGACGAGTGTCCTCAAAAATTTAGTGATAAATTGAGTATTATGCCTGATGAGAGGCCCACAGAGCAATCCAAACTCTTCATACTTCATTATTATTTGATTTATCATTTTTATTCTACTTCAAGCAACTTTTTAAATTCCAGGTTCCAAGGTGGCATACTTCATAAGTCCTTGATTATCTGAAAATGTCCTTGTAGTAAGAACTTTTCTTGACTGGAAGGAAGAGACACTTGCTCATGTCCAAGAGGATTTACTGTAAGGACACAGGCTAAAACTCGAAAGATGAAAGGGCTTCATGGGAACAAGAAAGGAACTGAGGTAGCAACTCTGTCTCCTTTCACGGCCTCTCTGCTTCCCTCTGACCCTGGTCTCTTCTCCTGCCTCTCCCCCGATCAGCTTCTCTGCGTCCTCCTGGTTTCTGCTTCTCCCTGAAGGTTAGTTTGCACGTGGTTTGACTTGCCACGGTGCTAGCAATACTCTCAACCCTGTGACTTCCCAGCTCCAGTCTCCAAACCAACAACATTTTCTCTGCTCCAAAATCCCTGAAGAAGAATCTAATTGGCTCGCTCATCTCCATTAGCCAGCTCTTAAGTCACAGGTTACTTCCGAGAGATGTCCACTCCTAGTCCAACCAGGTTAGCTGGAGACGGCAAGGCACATGGCTCAAGGGCCCACCTACTCCTCAGGGTCCTTAGGGTTGAAGGTGATTCTACGAGAAGAGGGCTTGACCACAGCAGGCACCTCAAAGCATCTTTAGAGCAGTCCTTCTGTTGACTTCACACATTAAGACAATTCTACTGGATATAAACTTCTCGAACTACCGTCTTCTCCTCTCAGTACTCGGTTACATCAGTTCACTGTGTCTGGCATGAAGTGTTACCAAGCAGACGTCTGACATCTTTTTCCTCCTTATAAGCAACCCCGTTTTCTGCTTGAATCCTTAAACACTTTCTTCCTTGGTTCAGGAATTTTAAAATTATGGCAGACTGTGCCTCCATATGGCTCCCTTTCTGTGTATTTTGTCTGTAATACGGCTACGGTTAGTCCTTTTAAGCCCAGAAAAGTTTTCTTTTCTCTTTTTTAAAATGATTTCTGCTCTCATTGTTCTGGTTTTATCATCAGGAACCTCAATAATTCTATTCTATATTTACTACTTTCTCTCATGATATTCATCTGTTTTTTCTACATTGTGGAAGAACATCTCAAGACTGCCTTCCACATATGAGTCAATATTCTAAAAGTGTCAATTCTGATCTTTACATTCTTCAAGTGAATTTTAATTATGTGTTTGCATCTTTATTGTTCCTATAATCCTTTCTTATTTCCCCTAACTCCATTTTCTTCCCTTCTTCTCCTCTATGTATGGCTTACCACTCCTATTTCTTATATACCACCATCTTCTTGTTTCATCCTGAGTAAAGAAGTTTTAAAATATTTCTCCTGTTTCTTACAATAAAGCACCTTACAGGTCTGCTCTTGCGCTGAGATGTAGGGTGATGTGGCCTTTATTTTATAATGGAATTGTTTTTCAATGGCTAAATATTATTTTTTTACATATATAAATCCCTAGATGAAGTAAATTATATTCAGACTTCGCATCTATCAACAACTTGATATCTATCAACAAAAACTATATTGCCTTTTATTTTTTTATATATTACATTCAGCATTATATTTCAGAAATGGAAATAACTCATTTTCATGATGTAGGATCAGAGCAGATTATAGCACACAATGAATCCATTCTGATTAAAGTCCATATGGAGAAGAGCAAAGAATACAAAACACATACAACTGTTGAAAGGAAAAATGCCATGTAATATAAAAGATACTCTAATCACTAACTATGAAGAAAAGAAAACCACTAAAAATTCTTACAGCATTTAATTACTCAAAAAAGGACCCACAAAATTACTTACTATAAAATTAATAGATCATGAGAGATTAACACAAGCAACTATATGCCAATAAAATGGACAAGCTGGAAGAAATGGACAAATTCTTAGAAAAGCACAACCTTCTGAGACTGAACCAGGAAAAAATAGAAAATATAAAACAGACCAATCACAAGCCCTGAAATTGAAACTGTGATTAAAAATCTTCCAACAAAAGCCCAGGACCAGATGGCTTCATGGGCGAATTGTATCAAACATTTAGAGAAGAGCTAACACCCATCCTTCTCAAACTCTTCCAAAATATAGCAGGGGGAGGAACACTCCCAAACTCATTCTACGAGGCCACCATCACCCTGATACCAAAACCAGACAAGGATGTCACAAAAAAAGAAAACTACAGGCCAATATCACTGATGAACATAGATGCAAAAGTCCTCAGTGGTGAAAAGCTGAAACCATTTCCACTAAGATCAGGAACAAGACAAGGTTGCGCACTCTCACCACTATTATTCAACATAGTTTTGGAAGTTTTAGCCACAGCAATCAGAGAAGAAAAAGAAATAAAAGGAATCCAAATCGGAAAAGAAGAAGTAAAGCTGTCCCTATTTGCAGATGACATGATACTATACGTAGAGAATCCTAAAGATGCTACCAGAAAACTACTAGAGCTAATCAATGAATTTCGTCAAGTAGCAGGATACAAAATTAATGCACAGAAATCTCTTGCATTCCTATACACTAATGATAAAAAAAATCTGAAGGAGAAATTAAGGAAACTCCTACATATATCCCCATATCCCCTCCCTCTTGAGCCTCTCTCCCATCCTCCCTAACCCACCCCTCTAGGTCGTCACAAAGCATCAAGCTGATGCCCCTGTGCTATGCAGCTGCTTCCCACTAGCCATCCATTTTACAATTTGGTAGTGCATATATGTCAATGCCACTCACTCACTTAGTCCTAGCTTCCCCTTCCCTCGCTGTGTCCTCAAGTCCATTCTCTACATCTGCGTCTCTATTCCTGTCCTGCCCCTAGGTTCATCAGTACTGTTTTTTTTTTTAGATTCCATATATGTGCGTTAACATACGGTATTTTTTTTCTCTTTCTGACTTGCTTCACTCTGCATGGCAGACTCTAGGTCCATACATCCTCATTACATATAACTCAATTTCGTTCTTTTTTATGGTTGAGTAATATTTCATTGTATATATGTGAAAAAAATTTCACAATTTGTATGGAAACACAAAAGACCCCGAATAGCCAAAGCAATCTTGAGAAAGAAAAACAGAGCTGGAGGAATCAGGCTCTCAGACTTCAGAGTATACTACAAAGCTACAGTAGTCCAGACAGTATGGCACTGGCAAAAACCAGAAATACAGAACAATGGAACAAGATAGAAAGCCCAGAGATAAACCAATGCACATATGGTAACCTTATCTCTGATAAAGGAGGCAAGAGTATACAATGGAGGAAAGACTGCCTCTTCAGTAAGTGGTGCTGGGAAAACTGGACAGCTACATGTAAAAGAACGAAATTAGAACACTCCTTAACATCATACACAAAAATAAACTCAAAATGGATTAAAGACCTAAATGTAAGGCCAGACACTATAAAACTCTCAAAGGAAAACATAGGCAGAACACTCTATGACATAAATCACAGCAGGATCCTTTTTGACCGACCTCCTAGAGAAATGGAAATAAGGTCAAAACTAAACAAATGGGACCTAATGAAACTTAAAAGCTTTTGCACAGCAAAGGAAACCATAAACAAGAAGAAAAGACAACCCTCAGAATGGTAGAAAATATTTGCAAACGAAGCAACTGACA
>NC_041217.1:35170818-35171878 GCF_002837175.3 Physeter macrocephalus
TCTCCCTCCCTCCCACCGTCCCTATCCCACCCCTCTCGTGGTCACAAAGCACAGAGGTGATCTCCCTGTGCTATGCGGCAGCTTCCCACTAGCTATCTAATTTACATTTGGTAGTGCATATATGTCCCTGCCACTCTCTCACTTCGTCACAGCTTACCCTTCCCCCTCCCCATGTCCTCAAGTCCATGCTCTAGTAGGTCTGTGTTTTATTCCTGTCCTACCACTAATCTCTTCATGACATTTTTTTTTCTTAGATTCCATATATATGTGTTAGCATACGGTATTTGTTTTTCTCCTTCTGACTTACTTCACTCTGTATGACAGACTCCAGGTCTATCCACCTCATTACAAATAACTCAGTTTCATTTCTTTTTATGGCTGAGTAATATTCCATTGTATATATGTGCCACATCTTCTTTATCCATTCATCTGTTGATGGACACTTAGGTTGCTTCCATGTCCTGGCTATTGTAAATAGAGCTGCAATGAACATTTTGGTACATGACTCTTTTTGAATTATGGTTTTCTCAGGGTATATGCCCAGTAGTGGGATCGCTGGTCGTATGGTAGTTCTATTTTTAGTTTTTTAAGGAACCACCATACTGTTCTCCATAGTGGCTGTATCAATTTACATTCCCACCAACAGTGCAAGAGGGTTCCCTTTTCTCCACACCCTCTCCAGCATTTATTGTTTGTAGATTTTTTGATGATGGCCATTCTGACCTGCGTGAGGTGATACCTCGTGGTTTTGATTTGCATTTCTCTTATGATTAGTGATGCTGAGCATCTTTTCATGTGTTTGTTGGCCATCTGTATGTCTTCTTTGGAGAAATGTCTATTCAGGTCTTCAAGTCCATTCTCTACATCTGCGTCTCTATTCCTGTCCTGCCCCTAGGTTCATCAGTACTGTTTTTTTTTTTAGATTCCATATATGTGCGTTAACATACGGTATTTTTTTTCTCTTTCTGACTTGCTTCACTCTGCATGGCAGACTCTAGGTCCATCCACCTCACTACAAATAACTCAATTTCGTTTCTTTTCATGGCTGAGTAATATTCCA
>NC_041217.1:35171915-35197897 GCF_002837175.3 Physeter macrocephalus
AAATTGATACAGCCACTATGGAGAACAGTATGGAGGTTCCTTAAAAAACTAAAAATAGAATTACCATACGACCCAGCAATCCCACTACTGGGCATATACCCTGAGAAAACCATAATTCAAAAAGAGTCATGTACCACAATGTTCACTGCAGCACTATTTACCATAGCCAGGACACGGAAGCAACCTAAGTGTCCATCGACAGATGAATGGATAAAGAAGATGTGGCACATGTATTAAAAAAAAAAAATTAATAATGGAGTAGGACTTCAAATGACTGTAGTTTCTCAAAATTTTTCTTCAACTGAAAAAGATAAAGGGAACAATCCTTTGCCTTTCACTTTGTTCTGTCTTTTTTTTTTTAATATCTTTACTGGAGTATAATTGCTTTACAATGTTGTGTTAGTTTCTGTTGTACAACAAAGTGAATCAGCTGTAAGTATACATATATCCCCATATCCCCTCCCTCTTGAGCCTCTCTCCCATCCTCCCTAACCCACCCCTCTAGGTCGTCACAAAGCATCAAGCTGATGCCCCTGTGCTATGCAGCTGCTTCCCACTAGCCATCCATTTTACAATTTGGTAGTGCATATATGTCAATGCCACTCACTCACTTAGTCCTAGCTTCCCCTTCCCTCGCTGTGTCCTCAAGTCCATTCTCTACATCTGCGTCTCTATTCCTGTCCTGCCCCTAGGTTCATCAGTACTGTTTTTTTTTTTAGATTCCATATATGTGCGTTAACATACGGTATTTTTTTTCTCTTTCTGACTTGCTTCACTCTGCATGGTCCATACATCCTCATTACATCCTCATTACATATAACTCAATTTCGTTCTTTTTTATGGTTGAGTAATATTTCATTGTATATATGTGCCACACCTTCTTTATCCATTCATCTGTCGATGGACACTTAGGTTGCTTCCATGTCCTGGCTATTGTAATTAGTGCTGCAGTGAACATTGTGGTACATGACTCTTTTTGAATTATGGTTTTCTCAGGGTATATGCCCAGTAGTGGGATCGCTGGTCGTATGGTAGTTCTATTTTTAGTTTTTTAAGGAACCACCATACTGTTCTCCATAGTGGCTGTATCAATTTACATTCCCACCAACAGTGCAAGAGGGTTCTTAAGGAACCTCCATACTGTTCTCCATAGTGGCTGTATCAATTTACATTCCCACCAACAGTGCAAGAGGGTTCCCTTTTCTCCACACCCTCTCCAGCATTTATTGTTTGTAGATTTTTTGATGATGGCCATTCTGACCTGCGTGAGGTGATACCTCGTGGTTTTGATTTGCATTTCTCTTATGATTAGTGATGCTGAGCATCTTTTCATGTGTTTGTTGGCCATCTGTATGTCTTCTTTGGAGAAATGTCTATTCAGGTCTTCCGTCCATTTTTGGATTGGGTTGTTTGTTCTTTTGATATTGAGCTGCATGAGCTGCTTGTATATTTGGGAAATTAATCCTTTGTCAATTGCTTCATTTGCAAATATTTTCTCCTATCCTGAGGGCAAATTACCAATGACATTTTTCACAGAACTAGAACAAAAAAATTTACAATCTGTATGGAAACAGAGAAGACCCTGAAGAGCCAAAGCAATCTTGAGAAAGAAAAACGGAGCTGGAGGAATCAGGCTCCCAGACTTCAGACTATGCTACAAAGCTACAGTAATCAAGACAGTACGGTACTGGCACAAAAACAGTAACATAGATCAACGGAACAGGATAGAAAGCCCAGAGATAAACCCACGCACATATGGTCATCTTGTCTTTGATAAAGGAGGCAAGAATATAAAATGGAGAAAAGACAGCCTCTTCAATAAGTGGAGATGGGAAAACTGGACAGCTACATGTAAAAGAATGAAATTAGAACACTTCCTAACATCATACACAAAAATAAACTCAAAATGGATTAAAGTCCTAAATGTAAGGCCAGACACTATAAAACTCCTAGAGGAAAACATAGGCAGAACATTCTTTGACTTAAATCACAGCAAGGTCTTTTTTGACCCACCTCCTGGAGTACTGGAAATAAAATGAAAAATAAACAAATGGGACCTACTGAAACTTAAAAGCTTCTACATAGCAAAGAAACCATAAACAAGACTAAAAGACGACCCTCAGAATGTTCTCTGTCTTCTTAAACAAACAAGAGTCCAAGCTCCTTCTCAGGCAATGCACATGAAGAACATAACAAGGTGTCAGCATCCAGTCCATTTCCAATTTCTAATGGGTATTCTCTGATATGGCTCATCTTTCCTCAATCCATTTCCTTGCTCATCCAATCAAGCAACCAATATGACACATTAAAATGATGATTTCCGATGTGTTGGCAGGGCCCCTCCGTCTCCACTCTCACCTCCAGCAGAAATGCACCACTGCCAGTCCAATCCTACATCCCCCACTTCCTGCCTACTTAATTTATTACCATCAGAGTCTCCATACTGATGCAGAAAGAGAGGTGCTTATGAAGGGAGGAGGAACACAACAACTGTATTGGGACAAAATACAACAGCTATGGACTGGCGGAAGGCAGTTCACTTTTCTGGTGGGGACAGACCACGTGTTTCTAAACTGGTGGAACAGATACCAGGAGAGGGGCAAGGGCACTGCACAGCACAGTATGCAGGAGGCACCGAGTTCCTTCTTCAGACCAGCTCCGTGTGCCATGTTAAAGGAAATTTATCACTGATTCTGACAACAAGCTGAATTCCAGCCCTACTTTCCAGTATTTATTTTCATCTCTTCCAGTGTTTTCTAGACATCATCATGGGTAAACAAGTGAGGCTGTATCAGAAGCCACAGGCAGACATCATTTTAAACTTGAAGCCCTTATAGCCACCTTTTTCACATCCTCTTTAGGTACAGTTCAAAACCAGACATGGTATTTTATTTTATAGAAGTTTCTCAATCAAGAGCAATTCTTCTCTCCCCATCTCACCCTCAGGGACATTCTGCACTGTCTGGAGACATTTTTGGTTGTCACAACTGAGGCTACTGCTGGTATTCAGTGACTAGAGGCCAGAGATGTTGCTAAACATCTATGGTAGACAGGGCATCCTTCCACAACAAAGATGTTTCTGATCCAAAATGTCACTAGTATCAAGGTTGAGAAATCCTGCCTTATATTTTAGCAAGGGTCCAATTTAGACAGTAGCTCTTGGGGGAATCATTTGACAGAGGCCTTTGCTACTCTCCCGATCACCCGTATTAGCACTACATCCCTTATCTGAATGCCCCAGTTACATTAATTTTCTGTTGATTAGAATACACAAATCCTTCTCCAGCTGAAATGGGAAAGGACAGCTTTTGCCCTCTTCGGTCTTCCCATCAGATGATGCAGTGCAGGAGAGACACACAATCACTAAAAGCCCCCAGGCCACCAGCAGTAAAGTGGTGCCAAACCCAGCATGACTGGGGTAGACACACACAAAAACAGCAGACAGCTGGGTTCCCCAGTGGGAAACTGGGGCGAACTGGACACATTTCATCTAATCAGACAAACGGTGTTGAAAGAGCACCGGAAAGATGCTCCGAAACTCATCCTCAGAATACCAGCAGCAGCTGTGAACCAACAGGAGTCAGAGCCTCTGGGCTGTATGGGTGGTGAACGGTGTGGGTCTGTGTGCGGGAATGGGCTACATTTATACAGCTGTCTCAGCGCCTTCAGATAGGTATCTGTATACTGAACAGCAGTGGCTTCAGTGATTACCTGACAAAAGCTTTAAAAGTATTTTCCCCAGTTAAAGGGAAGAAAACATTTTTTTTAAAACTCTGCTACTTTAAGACAACCAGACCAGTTACCCACCAGCTCTCCGATGGCCAGGGTGAGGCACGGCTGGACGTGACACGCCGGTACTCCAGGCCTCTCTGCAGCAGCTCTCTCTGAGTCAAGGAGCTGGCTGCTGGCTGAGTAATTGCTGGAATTAGCCCGGAGACCTCAACACCCACTGCCAAGATGCTCTTCCGGGCTCTGTAATTCAGAACCTCGGGGGGGTGGTAATGCTACTGGTTGCAACGCTCTTAGCATATTTACATGTTTTCTGTGGTTGTCACTTTGGTTTGATCTGGAACATTGTTTATTTTGTGTCTTTGTTTTTTGGTTCTTGGAAATACACCCGTGGGTATGCTAGACACAGGGATTCTCCCCACCTCCAAAGAAAAGAATCAACCAAAACCTTTGCTGTATTTCCCATGCAGATGCAGCATAAGGAGATACAGACACTCACACACATCAGCAAGAACATCCCTCAAAGTAGTTTCTGTTATAAAAGCCCAGTCCAGGTCTGACATCTGATGTGTGGACAGAGCTTTCTGTACACTAAGCTGACTGGCTTCCCTCTCCTGCTCTTCTCCCTCCTCCAACCACAGGGATTCCAGCCAAGGTCCAGAGAATCATCAGCTATGAAACATCGATTATTTTTATATATCTGTTTCTCTTAGATCCTTGAAAGCAGGGCACATTTTTTCCACCTTAGAAAACTGCAAGAGGCAACCGACTGCCACGTTACCCAGTCCCCTGTCCCCACAAGATTACAACCCAGTGGGTTAGAACAACGGGCTGGTAGTTAACCTTAACGACATTTTACAAGGGTACCAAGTTCTTCTGCATAGATCATCTAACCCAGTCCTCCCCAGGGTGAGGATGGGCGGGCAGCGGGGGGGGGGGCATTCCAGCATTCAAGACATTTATATTAAACAAAGTGCTGTACTAGATGCCATGGGTTTTTCAAACACTCAAGAAAAAGCGGAAGGGAGGAAGACCCACCCAACTATCTTTTAAAAAATGATAGAAAGAAAATAAATAGTCTAGGATAAACAACAAGGTCCTATTGTATAGCACAGGGAACTATATTCAATATCCTGTGATAAATCATAATGGAAAAGAATATAAAAGAAGAATGTATCTATGTGTGTAACTGAGTCACTTTCCTGTACAGTAGAAGTTGACACAACACTGTAAATCAACTATACTTCAAAATTTTTAAAAATAGAAAAAAAAAGAAGAAAATAAATAGTTTAGATTTGGCTCAGCAAAGAGAGTAGAAAACCAAGTCCCATCATTCAGTTATAAATATTGTACTTAGGAATTTGTCCAGTTCCCCAGATTTCCCACTAGGACGCTCTTTCTTCCATATTCCACAACAACTGGGAAAGCTTGAGCACTGGCATTTCTAACCGGCTTAATCTTCCTGACTGTGTCATAAATGTTTGCTTTCCCTCTGCAACTAGACCTCAGGAAATTTAAGCAATTGCTTACTCTTCTGTCCCCTCACTGGCCTTAATGTACTCTGCATACAGCAGGAGCTCTGAGCATGGTGCTGAATAAAACAGAAAATCTAGTATCTTTAACTCCAGTCTGGGGCCTCAAGGAGACCAGAGTTCTTGGCTGGCTCAAGTGCTCACAGGAATTTGTCCACTTTCACCAAGGCACAGAATCCTACAATTACCTACGGTCAGAGCTAGAAGAGACCTTTTAAATCATAAGGTATTTTACAGATGAGTAACTGATGCCCAGAAACGTAACGTGACTTTCCCAAGACCGTGAAATGAATGGAAAAGCCAGGACTAGAATCGCGGGCCTCTAAAGCATCAGACGTGAGTAAAAAATGACACAGAACCTAGAGGTAAAATGAGGAACCTCTCCCCTCTGCCTACCCTGATAGAACAGAAGGAGACAGTATATATTTGCATCCCATCCCAACTGAATAATTTGCTTGTGTAATCAGATGCACTTCCCCGGCTAAATGCTTTCCAGTTCACTATTTGGCTTAAAAAATGATTAAAAGGTTCAAAAATAATTATCTATTTCCATTTCCAAAATGGATTTTACTGCAATAGACTCTGTATTAATAAACACATACAAATGTCACTCTATGAAAAACATATTGTCTGCAAATAACCTTTCAATTAGAAACAGACGCTGTGGCTTCCAGCATCTAAAGTGTTTTTAATTGAAATGGCCTGGTTGCAACTGAAATCAGGCTGGAGGCAAATTCTTTCTACTCAGGCTCTGTTCTGAAGGTCTGACCTTCCCTTGGGATTTTACGTTACTACTCTCAAGCACCCAGGGTGCACACACAGCCCACCAGTCCAGAATGTGCTCCTGAATCTGTCCTTTCAATACAGATCACCCCGTCCTTGCCAGTAAGCAGTATCCACACTGACTTAGGAGGAGGAAAGGAAACTGTGCTGGTTGCAGTCTATGTGGATATTTCTCACTGGATCCAAGTTCAACAAATGTGGACCGAATGCCTATTACATGTTAGACCCTGTGAGAAGTACTTCACGCGAGCTTTCTCTCCTTACCCTTGAAGCAGATGGGATCGTAGACAGATAGATGGGAAGTCAACAACAATAGCCATCATTTAGGGAACTGCCCCAAGTATTTCACATGCATGAACACATTTAAGGCAGTATCCTTATTATCTCCATTTTACAAATGATCAAACCAGGGCTCAGACCTAGCACATGGGAGAGGAGGGATTCATATCCAGGTGGTCTGTCCACAGCCTGTGCCTCTAACTTCTATGCCAGGCCATATCTCTTGCCTTCAGCAATAAGACAGTCTACTCCTCTCCTGGGGTTCCTCCTCTTAAATAATGCTGGGGATCCTTTATCCCACAGTCCCTTTATCTACAGGCCAAGGGTCTTCCATATTTTCAGGTTTATGGAACACTTTCAAATACACTCTCGTCTACTATAGCACACGTTTCCCTAAATACCATAGTACATACGTCATTGGTAAATAGGAGAACAACGTCCGTACAAAACACAAATTGTGTCGGTTTATATGTATTTTTTTCTTAGCTTGTTAATACTCAGCCCCAAGTAAAAGCATCTGAACACAAAGCTCACGAACAGAGCAGATTACATTACTGTACCAGGTACCCATTCATCCTGCCCCTTTTTCCTATTAGCCTAGTAGAGCCACATGCTCTGTCACAAACAGACATAATGAACAGTTCTCAAAGATGCAGTGGAAAAGAACATCACAAAACAAGGATCCAGAGCCATCCATCTCAGTCATCACTCAAATCTGTGTAAAGCCTACAAGTACTTTTCCCCACCTCCCTCTAACCTTGCCTTCAGAACTCAGCAGTCTCTATCCCCCTTCCATCAAGGTACCGTCACCTTTTAAGGTAAAGGCTGATACTGCCTAGAATATTTATTTCCTAGTAATTCAGTGTGAGTTTCCAGTTGAGCTGATATCCTTGTTAGGATTGTTGTTTTTCTTAGTGTTCTGGATGGAGTTTCGTAGATTTGGGGTGATCTATCCAACTCTATTTTTCCGTAAGTCCCGTTATCTTTTTGTGTGCCATTTTATACAACCTGAGATTTTTCAAGTTTGTATGTCTCGCATCACATCAGAAACACCTTGAACTGGCAGCACAACCAAAAGCATGAAACTGTATCCAGTTTCCTCAAGATTCCCATGGTCTCTGGTCAGCACTGAGTTGCTGTGAGAACAGAGCTGCCTTGGCCATGTCCATTTAAATAGTCTCCCATACCATTCAGAGTCTTTAGTTGTAAACAACAGAATGCACTCTAGATAACTGAAGCAGAATAGAAATTTCTTAAGGACATTAGGTCACAGAACATCTGGGTGGACGGTGAATCACGCTGGGAGATGACTGATTCACCAGAGAGCCCCTGCGGGCCCTACTGCAGATGCGACTACCACCCTCTCCAGAAACAGTAAGGTGGGAGGCCTCTCCCGACTGCCTTCTGAATCAAAGTTACCCCTTTGATGCATCTGACTGGCAGAGCCTGTAATATATTCTGGCACTAGCTGCCAGGGAGAAGCAGAAAGTGACTCTTTGACTTGTACTTTGAGGAGGTAGAGTTCAGAAGGCCAGACATTTCCCAAAGCCAGAAGGATGTTCAGAAGGTACTTACTGAGTAGCCAGAGTATGGAGCAAATGTCCACTCTACTTAGGAAGCAAATTTTACCCAACTCCTGGCAAACATTGATCTCCTGGTACTAGGCTGGTGCCCTAACAAGCCCCTCCCCCATAGCAAGTCGACCCCTCTCCTCACAGGTGTGCTTGCTTCGATGTTCTGTCTGATGTCCACCAACTCAACAGCATGTATCAACCTCATTGTAACAGACCTTGATCTTGTATGTTGACTAACATTTGGAAACATCCCCAAGGTTCCAAGGCTGCACTTATTAACAGGTCATGTTCAAAGGAGTAACATATTCCCACGAGCACGCCAGGATTTTGACAATCCCCCAAAAGAAATGATGGAGAAGAAAATCGCTACACTGACTCACAGCATCATACCTCCTCCCTGGTACATCAGCATCTCCTCATTCCTACGGACTGCAGGGCATGCCCAACTCCCAGCCCACTGACTGTCCCGTCACACATTCTTCTCATTTGGGTAGAGGTTTTCTGAATGCAAATGAATCTTCTCTAATTGATACAGAAGTTTTCATCATTTCAAATGCTGGTATTATTAGTATTATTGACATATTAGTGATAAAGATCCTCCCACTCTAGTACATTAATTAATAGGCTACACTATGCATTTTCTATGCATTTTCTACACTATGCATTTCAGTACATCAATTCCATTGTCTAAGTGAGGACTTCAGATATATTAGGATACATATGAGTAAGTAATTTTTAACTGTAGCTACACTTTCCCAGCAAACTCTTTAGTCACCCATTTCCAAGTTACTGCTTAGAATCTGAGCCTGACTTTGATTATTTTTAAAAAAAATTTTTATTGAAGTATAGTTGTGTTAATGGTGTGTTAATTTCTGCTGTACAGCAAAGTGACTCAGTTATACACCCATGCACAATTCTTTTTTATATTCTTCCCCATTATGGTTTATCACAGGATATTGAATATAGTTCCCTGTGCTATACAGTAGGCCCTTGTTGTTTATCCATTCTATACAAAATAGTTTGCATCTGCTAACCCCAAACTCACAGTCCTTCCCTCCCCCCTCCCCCCTCCCCCTTGGCAACCGCAAGTCTGTACTCTATGTGTGTCTATTTCTGTTTCATAGATAGGTTCATTTGTGCCATATTTCACATTCCACATATAAGTGACATCATATGGTATTTGTCTTTCTCCTTCTGACTTACTTCACTTAGTATGATAATCTCTAGTTGCATCCATCTTGCTACAAATGGCATTATTTCATTCTTTTTCATGGCTGAGTAATAGTCCATTGTATAAATGTACCACATCTTCTTTATCCATTCCTCTGTTGGTGGACAGTTAGGTTGTTTCCCTGCCTGACTTTGATCTTTCAAACAGCATTCAATGGAGCTTATTTGAACAAACACATATCAACACTTCCCCCCCCAGTTAACGGTCCTGTCTCAGGAGATGTTGATAGACAAAAATGACATCACAAATGGTCCTCATGGAGCTCACTGCCTCTCTGGGGATACAGGAAGTGCGCCATAATGACGTGGTGGGGTAAGAGCTGTGAGGAAAAAGAAATCACAAGAGGCTGTGGATACATGTTGGAGAGCAAGGAGGCAACTCTGAAGAGGTGATGGATGGCCTGTGACTGAAGGGTTGAGTAGGAAACAGCCTGGAAGCAAGGGGGAAGGGGAAGAACATTCGGGAGAGGATATAAAAGCCAAAGAGAGCATCGCCGGTTAGGGCGACACTGTTCGGCGTGACTATGGCTGGTGCCGGGGCAGCAGGAGGGAAAGTGGGGGGAGCTGAGGCAGGGTCAGACCTTCACAGGGCTTGTATGGCCTGATGAGGAGAAAGCTTCAGGCGGATTTCAACAGATGACAGGACCCAACCTACCTTTTGGGGCATCTGTGGCAGCAGAGTAGAGGGTGGATTTGAGGAGGGTGAGGCGGGAGGCAGGGATACACACAGAGGCTAAGGTAGTCATTCTCACCATCCAAGGACTTGAATCAACGCAGAGGAGAGCGAGGAGGAGGGCATGCAGTTCAAAAGTAAAAACAACAACAGCAAACAGCACTCAAGACCTTGCATGGCCTGGTCCAGGACAACCTCCCAGCCTCCCTGTGGCCCCGTCACTCTGCGCTTCAACCACTGGGACCTCCTTTCTGTCCTTCCTCCTGGAATGCACCCCGCTCTTTGAGGATACGTTTCCCTCCACCTCAGCATTGCCTCCTGGGGAGCCCTCCCCCGCCCCGGGAAGCTCCTGTTCCACTCCTGGGTCAAGTGCCCTACGCACTTGTAGGACCATGTGTCTCCTTCTCGGCGCTACTGACTACTATACTTGTCCACATACGTGTATGATATCCCACAGACAGCTCTCTGCTCCCAAACCCTAAGCTCCATGAGAGCAGGAGCCATGTCTCTATTTGCTTACTGCTGTGTTCTAGCCCACAGTAGGTACTAAAATGATCTGATGATACATGAGTGGATCCCTGCATTTAGAATGATTGATCTCACCCACGTGGTATTGATTTGCTTGATTTAACTCACGTTTTTGAAGTGCCTGACTTTGCTCCTAAAAGCAGCATTTCACAAATGGGGAAACGGCAGCCGTGATATGAAAACACTTGCTAGTCAAGTCACGTTGCCAGTAAGTGCCAGAGCTGGCTTGGGTTTGGGCTACAGCCAACTCTACCTGTTCACATCCATCCTGTGGACACACCACCTGTTGCCAGGTGCTCAAAGGAAAATGGAGGAGAAAGCAAGCTCATGGAGCTTACATGTCAATCATCAAACCGAAGAGAAAGCACCATCCTAGATTTCTCTTTAAAAAAACAAATTGAGGGCTTCCCTGGTGGCGCAGTGGTTGCGCGTCCGCCTGCTGATGCAGGGGAACCGGGTTCGCGCCCCGGTCTGGGAGGATCCCACATGCCGCGGAGCGGCTGGGCCCGTGAGCCATGGCCGCTGAGCCTGCGCGTCCGGAGCCTGTGCTCCGCAACGGGAGAGGCCGCAGCAGAGGGAGGCCCGCATACCACAAAAAAACAAAAAACAAAAAACAAAAAAAACAAATTGATGTTGCCATTCAGTCTGCTATCACCCCAGCAGATGAACAAGGATTCAAGTGAAGTATAATGATGGTGACAATAATGAACAACTATTAAGTGCTTACTCCACGCTGAGTGCTATTTTAAGCACTTTAAATGTATCAATGTCACCTAATCCTCAAAAAAAGCCTGTGAATTAGGTATTATTACTAATACTCATTGTATAGATGAGCAAAGTCAAGCACAGAGCTGTCAAGTTGGTCATAGACTCAACAGTGATGCAACCAGCATTCAAACCCAGGCAGCCCAACACCGGAGCCTGAACCCCAAGCCACCAACCGTGACCTTCGAGATGGCAGGGCGCCCCAGGGGGAGCACCTAACTCCTCCAGGGGAGCCAGCAAGGGCTCTGCAAGGGAGGTGACCTCTGGACCCAGTGCTGAGCAGGCCTATATGGGAAAAGGGAAGCAAACACGCACAAAAAGAAAGAAGAAAATGAAGGAGCGAGTCTTGTTCAGGGAAGAGAAAGAAGTTAATGTGGCTGCTCATGGGGCTAAGAGTTAAGTCTGGAAAAGGCAGTTGAATACATGGCTGTGGAGGGAGGAAAATGGCTGATTAAAACTGCCTTTTGTTGCTTTGTCTGTAAACTGTGTTTCGAGTCAATGGCTGGACTGAGGGGACAGGCGGAATGAGGAAGAAAGTAAAGGTGAGGTTCACAATAGAAGGGAAATGGAAGACGAGGGGCCTCGCTTATGGTGTACACAGTACAAATGAGGAAAACAGGGCACATTCGGTTAATAATTAACAGGAGGAACTGACAGAACTTAGGGACCAAAATGGGGGATGTGAAGGGTGGTGACGAGGGCATTTCCAGACCGACCCCAAGGTTTCTGCATTGGTTAATATGGGTGGGGAGCCATCCCTAAGATGGGGGGAGAGTAGAGATGGGACAAAGGGGAGGTTGGGAGGGGGGAAGAGTAGATAAGGAGTTCCTTTGAGGGCAAGCTGAACGGCTAATAAGATGGATGTTGATCTTTCAACTAAGCAGGCAGAAATACAATTGAACACCCAGCATCTCTACAAAGGAAGCAGACACATGGCACTGTCATGTAGACCAGTGTTAGCCAAGAGAATGTTCGTGATGATGGAAATGTTCTCTATCTGCCTTGTCCAGGATGATAGCCAGCAGCTACACGTGGCTACTGAGCACATAAAATGTGGCTACTGCAACTAAGGAACAACAAAATTTGTAATTTTGTCGGACCTTAAACCATTTAAACTTGAACAGCCACAGGTGGCTAGTAGCTGCTGTATTAAAGAGCACAGATCTGGACAACAGGAGCGGCTCTCTAATAATAAAAACACCAAAGCTGCTCATCAGAAGCTGCCGAGATTGGAAGGGACCTTAGAGTTTATCAGGTATAATTTTCTCATTTTACAAATAAGAAAACTAAAGCCCCAACAGGAGAAGTGACTTGCACAAAATGACTGCAGCGAGAGAGCGGCAAGGCAGGCTAGAGCCATGGCCTTCTGTATCTGATCCAATGCCCTTTCCATTTCACAGGCTGCTTCTGTTACTGATGCAAAAATAACTGCAATTTTATTTAAATCTGGTGTGTGGAATCGAGGCGGCTCATGGGCAAAGCCAAGTAAAGATCATGCACTCCCCCTGCTGAGCGAGACATCCCAAACATCATTGGGTAAGTAGCTACATCAGATATTTTAGTTGCAAATAACACAACCCACTCTGGTTAGTTTTAATATGAAAGGAATTGATTAAGGAAGGATCAGCAGTTTGCACAATCTCTGAGAGAGGGTCTCAAAGCCAGGCTTGGAGGCTATGCAGTCAGGTACTGTTGTCAAATCACACCACCCCTGCTCTGATGGGGACCCTACTGTGCCTGCCACTAGGCTCAGGGGAGTGGCCACCCAGATATCTGCCTCTCCACGCTGGATGACACTGCTGCCAGGATCACCAGAATGCATTCCACGGCCCCCTCCCTCCACATGTCATTCTCAGTAGAAGCTAAATAGAGGGGAGGAGACCCTTATGACAAAGGAAAGCAAGTTTCTGGCTTCTACCTGGTGCAGAAGCCCCACAGGTCAGAACAATCCCCAGGAATTAGGAAAAGAATTTTTTAAAAAGGCACCGGGCTTCCCTGGTGGCGCAGTGGTTAAGAATACACCTGCCAATGCAGGGGACACGGGTTCGAGCCCTGGTCTGGGAAGATCCCACATGCTGCGGAGCAACTATGCCCGTGCGCCACAACTACTGAGCCTGTGCTCTAGAGCCCGTGAGCCACAACTACTGAGCCCGCATGCTGCAACTACTGAAGCCCACACGCCTAGAGCCCGTGCTCCACAGCAAGAGAAGCCCCCGCTCCACTCGCCACAGCTAGAGAAAGCCCGCGGGCAGCAATGAAGACCTAAAGCAGCCAAAAATAAAATAAATTTTCTTTAAAAAGGCAACACCGCCACCACTTAACAAATGCCCTGTTGAATAAATACCCCATCTGTACTGGTTTGGACCATGGATTTTACAGCCCATCCCACTCAGCGGCATCCTTCCCTGACCCAGAGCTTTGTACACTTAAAATTATGTCTCTATATTGCAAATTTTCTCAATTAATTCACCAGGGGCTCTTTTCAATTTTTTTAAAGGATACACTTATTCACCAGCACATCTATATTGATAGAAGCTATGTATGGTGGGAAGTGAATTATGCATTTCGACTCTTGGAGCATGAAGGGTTTCTTTTCTTTTTTAATCTGGATTTTCTAATTAACAAACTCGATATAGCACAGCCATGAAGATACACAATTCTGGAAAGTTCTTCCTCAGAAGTGGTAGCAGTAGGAAGGAAGCAAGAGTGGATCTGAGAAATCTTCGAAGAACTGAAAAGTAGTGTAATGTGAGGCTTAATCATCAAGGCTCTTCCATCCTAAGGTTCTACAAAGGAAAGGAAAAGACTACAAATCACTCCAGGTGTTGGAGTCTGGGGGAAGAGACATGTTGTCTTGGACAGTGATTGTGATGGGGGAAGCCAGGAAGGGCTTCAGTCTGTGACAAAAACTGAGAATGTACCAACCGGGAATATGAGGGGAGAATACACCAACTCATTATGCAACAGCTCTCATGAGCAAACCAGATGGAGTTCTCCTCCAGGCAGCCGCAAGGTGGGGGACCAGTGCTGTACTTAGATCGAGGAGGCCTCCTGTCCTGAGGGTGGCCGACATCCAAGGGAAGCGGCACGAAGACAGGAACACGGAGGGCTAAGAACTGGACCTTCAGAGACCCCACAGTGAAGGAGCGAGAGCTCACAAGACAAGATGGTTACTTGTCCCCATGAGAAAGCTACAAACACCACCCCAGGTGGACTTCCCGGAGCCAAGCCACGCTCTCCAAATGCCTATTGCCAGGTTCCACCATCGTTTAACTGCCTCCAGGTTCATGTCCACATGTATAATCACACCTTTTACAACACACCAAGCAAACATAAACAGGAGGAAATTAAAGGATAGTGAGGGCTACTGTTACTCAACACAGAGTAGCTTTCACAGCAGCTGGTCGTCAAAGAAACTTCCCTGAGGAGTAAGGACAGGCCTGGGTCACCAAGCTCCAGCTCATGGTAGAGCAGCATGGTAATGGCTGAGGTTCAAAGATCACAATTTCACTAAATTCCTAGCTAAACCTGACACAGACCCTGTTACACCCCTACTGAAAACTCTCCAATGGCTCCTACCGCATCTAAAAGAGACCCTGCTCTTTTTCGTGGTCTGGCCGTCGCCTCGTCCTCCAAAATCATTTTGGACTCTTGGCTCCTTGCTCCACGCCCTCCAGCCCCATGGGCCTCCCTCCTTCCACTTCTCAAGGGGCTCCTTCCCATCTCAGGGCCTTGGCGCTTGCCCTTCCCTCTGCCTGAAACAGCCCAGCCTCAGATCTCCCCTGGATGCCTCTTGCTGCTCACCTTCTCTTACCCAGGGTCACCTACCGCCTCCAAGAGGCCCTTCCTCACCATGCGATCGAAGGGAGCTAGCTCTCCCACCTTGCTCTTCCATCACATCATGGGCATTACAGGGCTTGCTTACTTGTTTTCTCTGTCTTCACCCACACAAGGCAAGCCAAGGGAGGGCAGGGGTATTGTCTAGCTCGTCATTGCTTTTATCCCAGCTCCTGGAATAGTGCTTAGACCACTTAATTGGTTGCATAAATAAATGGATTAAAAGAAAAAAGGATCACGGTGATGGCTGACCAGGGCTCCCTGACCTGTACAGGCCTCTGCTATGGGGGTGATGGCCAGTCCTGGTGTCTGAGTGATTCCCTGGGCCCCGCACAGGGACCAACTTTCCAGAGCCCTGAAGACAAGGGGTAACACCCCAAAATATGGGCTCATTTTCCACTCTACCTTCATTGGCCAAGCAGCTGTCAAGAACAAAGGCTGCATCTCCTGATACCTGGCAAACAAATGCAGTATTGCCTCACGAATTGATTGCTTCTCTGAGGTACCTACCAGTGTATTTGGGGAGAAGCTTCGAGAACAAGTTGAGGAGCAGCTGTCCTATGAGACTGGAGAGATTCCACGAAAGAATCTGGATGTCATGAAGGAGGCAATGGTTCAGGCAGAGGAAGCGGCTGCTGAGATTACTAGGAAGCTGGAGAAACAGGAGAAGAAACGCTTGAAGAAGGAAAAGAAAAGGCTGGCTGCGATTGCCCTGGCGTCTTCAGAAAACAGTAGTAGGACCCCGGAGGAATGTGAGGAGACAAATGCAAGAGCCAAAAAGAAGAAAAAGCAAAAGCCCCAGGAGGCTCCTCAGGAGAATGGGATGGAAGACCCATCTGTCTCCTCCAAACCCCCAAAAAAGAAATCTTTTTCCAAGGAGGAGCTGGTTAGTAGTGATCTTGAAGAGACAGCTGGCAGTGGAAGTCTTACCAAGAGGAAGAAATCTTTCCCCAAAGAGGAACCAGATAGTGACCCTGAAGAGTCAGGAAACAAGAGGGTCCCCAAGAAAAAGAGGAAATTCTCTTCCAAGGAGGAGCCTCTCAGCAGTGGACCTGAAGAGGCTGCTGCCAGCAAGAGCAGCAGCTCCAAGAAAAAGAAAAAACTCCGAAAGCTATCCCAGGAAAATTAGAATGGACATTTCCCTAATAGGGCATAACTTAGAGATATTTCCCAACCCATCCCCTATAGCCCAATAAAAATAAAAACAAATTCACGAGTCATATCATGTTTTATTGGACACTTTACATGGTGGGACGGAGGAGCCTCTCATCAGTGGACCTGAAGAGGCTGCTGCCAGCAAGAGCAGCAGCTCCAAGAAAAAGAAAAAGCTCCGAAAGCTATCCCAGGAAAATTAGAATGGACATTTCACTAGTAGGGCATAAATTACAGAGATATTTCCCAGCCCATCCCCCATAGCCCAATAAAAATAAAAACAAATTCACGAGTCAAAAAAAAAAAAGAAAAAAGAAAAAAGGAGATGGTTACTAAGTCATGTTACATTTTTGAGAAATAAAACATATTCATTAAACATTTTTTTAAATTAATGGTGCCAAATGCTCAGGCGGCCACTTCCCTACGCTCTATGTCCTTGGGTTAGTCAGACTAGAGATACTGGTTTCAGCTCTGTCACCAAGGAAAGGAACTTTCTCAGTCCACTGCTCTACTCTTTTTTTTTTTTAATGGAATAAATATTACATTATTTTAAAATGGAGATATAACTGACATATAGCCTCTTAAAAACAAGACAATGGGCCCAATATGGAGGCACTTATGCTGAGCATGGAGAAGGCCGCATCTGAGATGGACCTGAGAGAAGCAGGACTTGGATTTGGGGGCAGGGTGGGCACTTCATGCACAGGGAACACACGAGCCAAGAAAGGAAGCCAGGGAATGGGGGAAAGACAGAAAGCAGCATTTAGACCCATTTGGCGGTGACCCAAAGGAGAATAATGGGGAGATGAGATGGAAAGGGAGCCTGAGACCTACTGTGGTGGACCCAGGACATGGGGTGGGGGGAGTCTGACAATGGAAAGAGAATCACTGACTGGTTCTGAGTAGGGAGAAACAGCATCAGGTAAGTCGTCAAGGGCTCAGAAAGGGATAGTGAGCTGCGTAAAGTCACACAGGTAGGAGAGGGGCCAGGACTCAAACCCTGTTACCCTGATTCCAGAGGTGAAGTGGGGAAGGGGGAAGGACAAAACTAACCCCTACTACGTCCCCACTGTTTCCAGGCACGGAGCTAAGCGTTTTGCATATAGGATTAAACCTCACTACAGCCCTATGAGGTAAGAAGCCCAAATTACTGACAAAGGTGTGTATCCTTTCTCCAGAAACAAAGGAAAGGGTGATGTGAGAGATGGTGAGGAGACAGACTCAACAGGATCTGGAAGCTGACGGGGCCCGGGAGCAATGGTGGCTGCAGTCACCTTCTCTTCAGCATCCTGCCTGCATCCTATGATCTGCCTCCGTGGGGCCGCTTTGGGATCTGGCTTTCTTCACACACATGTTCCTCGCTTTTTATTGAAAACACTTTCTTACTGGAACACCACACAGCTCATTAGCTGCTGGTTTCATATTCCACAAGTGGAATGAAAGGAACCTTTAAAAAGAAGGCTGGGAGGCTGCAGTCCCTGCAAAGGAGAGGAGTCTGCAGTGGCCAGGGACCAAGGGGACTTGGTGGCTCTGACCCAAGTGCCACATCTCTCCTCCCACTGCCACTAAGAGGGGATCAGCAGTGCCTAATCAAGGGCAGAAATGCAGAGTTCAGGCTCCCTCAGGTGGGGGCAGCTTTTTAATCAGCTCATTTACTTTTTTTTTTTTTTTCTTGCGGCCTCTCACTGCCGTGGCCTCTCCCGTTGCGGAGCACAGGCCCCAGACCCGCAGGCTCAGCGGCCATGGCTCACGGGCCCAGCCGCTCTGCGGCATGTGGGATCTTCCCGGACCGGGACACGAACCCGTGTTCCCTGCATCGGCAGGCGGACGCGCAACCACTGCGCCACCTAGGAAGCCCTCATTTACTTTTTATACCACTATTAAAAAATTATCTACGTAGACAAACAAAAGTTGACTTCCGTGTTATATTTACACAATAACAAATTCAAAATCCTATGTAACAAATCAGGTATTTGGCCTCTGGGTTATCATCGGCTGTGTGTGTTGAAAAATAGATACATATTGGTTTTATCTTCCCTCCTTTTATATTTGTCTATAAAAATATACATAATGGTTTCAAGCATGTATTTAAGTTGTTTCTAAGCTACTAGACTGAATACAGATGCTAATTATCTTCCTGGTTCTTACTCCCAGGACCAAATGCCCACATTCTTCCTCAAGGTTTCCGCTTCCAGAGCAGCTCAGAGCCTGAACAGGTCTCAACTGTCCTGAGGAGACACAGGAAAGAGAGAGGCTTATCCCCAGCGCTCTCCCTTCTCCTTCTCAGGAGGACGCCTTTAGCCCGAAATGAATCTCGCCTTTGACTCCTAGGCTTCTTAAAGATGCAAGGCGGACTCTTTTTAACATTTTGGACATCACACAATCCAAGACATATTTCAAATGACTTCTTTATCAGCACCGTTAACTATAGCAAATGGGGTGGTGAACTTCAGGGTGCTCGGAATAAAGGTGGAGAAAAACTACCCTGTGATTCATGAAGCTTCTGTTCTGCTGTGGGGCTGGTTTTATGAATGGGTCAGGTAGGTATAGGTTGTCACTCAGGGAAAGCCAAAAACCGTTTTGCTTATTTCAGAATTCAGTGAACCATTAATTCACACATCACAGAAATGTGCTGCCCTCTGACAATTCAAAGACCCTCCAGACCATGGTGGGATCCCAGGATCAACCTCCAGAAGAAGAACAGAAGACACTACAGAAGTGAGCAGCTGGCACATTCTACCTTCTCTCTCACCGGAACAAAATCACGCTTCAAAAGGACACAGCTGTGCTGTTTCATGGACACATGAGCGCTTGTACAGGATTGAATCTGCACTATGCTGAACATTCTCTAAGCAGAATCTGTTTGCTTATGCAAAGGAATTTATCTTCTGATGAGTGTATTAACTCCAGAGAGCTTCTCAAACAGCTTTAGGGCCATGCCTGAGGCTCACTGCCTTTTTCCATTTGCCTAAGAAGTACCCATGGCATCACTGCCACACTGCACTTCTGCTTGTCCTGACAGGATATCAAAACAGCCTCCTAAGGACAAAAGTAATGGCTCTGATGCACTCACACATGGACTTTAGAATAAAAAGTGATGGTAAAGAAAATTTATTTTGCTTTTTTTTTTTTTGGCTGTGCCATGAGGCTTCTGGGACCTTAGTTCCTCAACCACGGATTGAACCCAGGCCCACGGCAGTGAAAGCACCAAGACTTAACCACTGGACCACCAAGGAATTCCTCCTATTTTTTTTTAAGTTAGATTCTTATTTGAAATATGTATTTGAAATGGATTAAACAGCTAAATATAAACAATACAGAAAATAAGACGAAAACACAGGTGAATATTTTCCTGTTCTTTACATGCATAAGCGTAGGAGCAATTGTTTAAAAAAAAAAAAAACTGAAATTTTACCTTTCAGACAATATGTAAGAGGGATGTCTCCAGGTTTTCTTTTAAAAGTCACGAGAGCATCCTGTACTACTTAAACCGATTCCCCGACCTGAGGAACTTAGAAGGGGGCAGGGGGGTAAGTACAAAGCAATTATAGTATACCTTTCATAAAAGGGGTAGGGCTGGCTACAATTCTGGGTAAAATGAAATATGCCTCGGTCAACAAGAATCAAACCGAACATCACTAGTCAATTCTACTTTCTTGCCAAAACTTAACTAAGCTAAATTCAAACAAGCCATCCTGTTATCTAAAATCAAAGAGCTGGTTTCTTCTGTAATCTCTTTTCCTAGATTGGTCACTTTTTTCCTTTTTCTTTTGTAGCATCACATTAAGAATTCCAGCCAATACTCTTCTTCTGAGGCTATTTCTTAAGTGAGTTGTGATTACTGTTTCCTGAAAGTCTTCCCTTTGGTTTCTATAAGATGCAGAAGGACTGAGCACACTGAGTTTTCCCACAGTCATCATAAAACGCCAATACCAAAAATGCTCACATTTCATTAAACGTGACAGCTCCTTCCTGCCCCATAGCTCAGTGAAGCACTCCAACAACTTAAAAGGAAACATGTCCCTCCCTGCAGTTGCCCAGGCTGAGATCACAGATAGGGCTCTTGCCTTTGTGGAAACTGATGTCATTCCAGAGAAGTCGACATTGCTTCCATCAACGTAAAAGATGCAGCTGATTAATTTCAGGCATGCTGCAGCTTCTTTCCTTCCAAACGCTAAGCATTCAATACAGCGTGACAACCCAGAGTACATGCTTAAGAGTTTACTGGAGCCAATAAATGCAGTTAATTAAAAAAAAAAAAAAAAACCTGCCAATTTCTCCGACAACTCCTCTTTTACAAAGGGATATATTTTCTTCTCCTGGCTGTCACAGAACAAGAAGGGTCCCACAAGTACAACCCCACATTCTTCCAACCTCTAAGGTGCTCTCCAGCAGTATACTTCCAGGAAAGCGCCATTGCCTACTGGAGTCACTAAGTCACCATTCACTGCTTTGCTTCTTCGTTCCCCTAGCAATCGTGTGCTGCTTCTCTCCACTCAACTGAAAACACTTTCTCTAAGTCTAAAGGGCACTTAAGACCTTCCAGTGGCTAAATACAAGAGCTCCTCCAATTAAAAAGAAAAAAAAAAAATCCCCACTCAAACCACCTTCTCACCAGCTGCCTTGTCTGTCTTTCCTCCCTATCACAGCTTAACTTCTTAAAGGAGTTGTGGCTGCCATTCCCTCACCTCCCACTTTCATTGTGCCCACACCCTTCTTCAACCCCGCTGGCTTCTGGGGTCGACGTGCAGATGAAACAGTTCTCACTAAGGTGCCCAAAGATCAACAGGGCTCAGTCCCCACCACGCGTGACCTCCCAAACTGGGAGCAGAAAGGACCCATTTTCTAAAGACAGCTGCAAACAAAGGGGTTTGCACCCCATCCTGGGATTACTAAGAGATGGAGAACTGACTGCTCCCCCAACCACCTCCCTACCCCACGCCCTGCCCCACCCTATCCCCAAGCTGGTAAGAGGACCGACCAAGGAAGAGACTCCTTCGAGGCCCTAGGTTCCTGGCTTAATGGGGAGTGCTGCTGTAGGTTGGGGGAGGGGATGAAGAGACTTCATCCAGAGACTGGGCGTGCCTGCAAGAAGGGGAGACTTTTACTCCCACAGTGGATAACAGTGGGCACGTTGATTTGTCCTGCGCCTACCAGAGTAAAAGAAAGGAAAACTGCAGGAAGATAGCAGGGCAGAAAGAAGCCCCAGTTCTGCTTGGTTCACAGAACAACCGATTAAGGTGACTAGTTGAGCATCTTACTAGCACACACCCATAAGGGCCTCCTGCCAGGGCCAGGGCGTACCAGCATCTGTTCCAGTTACATTAGAGGCACTTAACCCTTCCCTCTGCCTCCTCCCCACCCAACATAGGAAACACGGTTGGAGCCCAGAAGAAGGACAGGGAGGAGGGGTCCCAGAGGCAGACCACCCCTCCTCCTCACTTCAAGTTGCTCAAACCACGAGGCTGGCAAGAGATGAGCTCAGGGAAAGCTTTAAATCAAATGTCTATTTTTCTCACCGTGGTATTCCCAGATGTAAACAAGGAAGTGGCACGTGGTAGGCTTAATAATTATCTGTTGAATAAATGAACAGCTTCTTCTTAATCCTCACCCTCTGTGTCCTTTCTGCCTCATTTCATTCATTTACTCATTCAGTCACTTCTACACAAGTGTTTGTTTTTTTGTTTGTTTGGTTGGTTTTTTTGTTTTCTTTAACATCTTTATTGGAGTATACTTGCTTTACAATGGTGTGTTAGCTTCTGCTTTATAACAAAGTGAATCAGCTATACATATACATAATCTAATTTACATTTGGTAGTGCATATATGTCCCTGCCACTCTCTCACTTCGTCACAGCTTACCCTTCCCCCTCCCCATGTCCTCAAGTCCATGCTCTAGTAGGTCTGTGTTTTATTCCTGTCCTACCACTAATCTCTTCATGACATTTTTTTTTCTTAGATTCCATATATATGTGTTAGCATACGGTATTTGTTTTTCTCCTTCTGACTTACTTCACTCTGTATGACAGACTCCAGGTCTATCCACCTCATTACAAATAACTCAGTTTCATTTCTTTTTATGGCTGAGTAATATTCCATTGTATATATGTGCCACATCTTCTTTATCCATTCATCTGTTGATGGACACTTAGGTTGCTTCCATGTCCTGGCTACTGTAAATAGAGCTGCAATGAACATTGTGGTACATGACTCTTTTTGAATTATGGTTTTCTCTGGGTATATACCCAGTAGTGGGATTGCTGGATCATATGGCAATTCTATTTTTTGTTTTTTAAGGAACCTCCATACTGTTTTCCATAGTGGCTGTGTCAATTCACATTCCCATACACAAATGTTTGTTGAAGGTTGATTCCATACAGTTTAATTATGGAAAGGTGATTGAGGCATGTTCCCTGCCCTCAAGAAAGTTACTAAAGAAAGTAAGAAAAGTACAAACTTGCAGCTAACACAGCAATTATGTGAACAGTAGCACAGGAGTAATACAAAGTACCAAAGACATTAACTCAAAAAAATCTAAACAACTCCCTGAAGTACACCCAGACAGTTTTTCTGATCGGTTTAGATATAGAATTGTCATGCCTGCCTTTCCCATGACCATTGGCCCTTTAACCCTCCTACTAAAATACATTTACCCTTGATGTGTCAAGGGTAACTGTTTACACACCACCTTCTGTGTGTGATATCCTGGAGAAAGCCAGGATAATCCAGATTTCCTTGGGTCTGGGGTAGGCCAAGGATATTTCCATGTACAGCCTTGCATAAAGACCTAGAGGAAGGAGAAGGTATGTATGGCCTTGCTCGGAACACCACCATATGCAACCTGTCACAGAGGAAATGCTGCTGGTTTAGGATCAAGGTGATGCCAAAGATGTACATGTCCCCTCAGACAGCATCTTAACCACAGGGAGATGGCCATGCATTGTGGAGAACTGAACTACTATAACATCTACCCAGAAATCACATGTGATTTACAATACTGTTTATTAGTGGACTCAGAATTAATTAGCATTTAGAACTACATATTTGCAGAAAGTACATCACTCTACATGATGTCTGGTTTCCTTGTGATCTTAGCTTATAGTCCCTCAGCAACCATTATTGCTCCCCACATATATTTTTGATAGGTATTTTTAATGACCATTTTCCACCATTATTAGAATAATAAATATATGCTCAGTATAATAAACAATCTAAAAAATACAGCAAAGTTTATAGCAGGAAAAATATCGTGCATATTATTACCAACACTGTTAATCTTCTGGTATATTTCCATTTAACCTGTTTGATTTAATAGCTATCTGGAATTAATATGCCCCATAAGCCAACTCTGGTAAAAATCACCAATATACTAGGATATAAACTGCCATCTGTGATCTCTTTCAATTAGGAACAAGATTATATCTTCATGATTGTGAAACAACTAGTAGATTCAGTTTTAAAAGCTTAAATTCAGGCTTCCCTGGTGGCGCAGTGGTTGAGAGTCCACCTGCCGATGAGGGGGACACGGGTAGGGGACACGGGTTCGTGCCCCGGTCCGGGAGGATCCCACATGCCACGGAGCGGCTGGGCCCGTGAGCCATGGCTGCTGAGCCTGTGCGTCCGGAGCCTGTGCCCCGTAACAGGAGAGGCCACAGCAGTGAGAGGCCTGTGTACCGCAAAAAAAAAAAAAAAAAAAAAA
This sequence comes from Physeter macrocephalus, assembly GCF_002837175.3. NCBI lineage: Eukaryota > Metazoa > Chordata > Mammalia > Artiodactyla > Physeteridae > Physeter > Physeter macrocephalus. Next base: position 35,195,696 of record NC_041217.1, read on the forward strand.
AAAAAAAAAAAAAAAAAAAAGCTTAAATTCAACGGAGGGAAAATTGGTCAAGAGGGTGGTTTAATGTATGAATGCAAGCTGGCTCTCTTCACTTTTCTTCATAAATTTATTTATTTATTTATTTATTTTTGGCAGCGTTGGGTCTTTGCTGCTGCGCACGGGCTTTCTCTAGTTGCGGCGAGCGGGGCCTACCTGCAGCATGTGGGATCTTCCCGGACCAGGGATCAAACCCATGTCTCCTGCATTGGCAGGTAGATTCTTAACCACTGCGCCACCAGGAAAGTCCTCTCTTCACTCTTCTATTTGTCTTTCCAGTAGCCCAATAGTTGGGTAACTATCATTTCAGATACAAACCCCTTTAAAAATAAATTCCTTTGATTGTTTAAAAAGGATATTCTTGTGTGATTCTGGGAGGCACAAAAAACAGTGCTAGTGGTGCTTTCTTGTCAAATATATGGTTGACATTATTTATCAAGATATTTCACAAGAATTTTATTTTCATCTCAGTATTCCATAATAGACATGCTCTTCCAATGACACATAAAATAAAAACTATTGGCTTACCTAACTAAGAAATCATGCAGTCCAACGTCAAAATACCTGTTGAAGGGAGACAAAGACAAGCATATCAATAGAAGATATTCACAGCAGCGGTGGACTTGACCAAAAATATATCATTTACATTTGGAACCTGGTGAATATATGCATTACTCCATGACAGTGGTTCTCGAAGTATGACCCCTGGAGCAGCCACAGCAGCATTCCCTGGGCTAATTCTCAGTCCCCACCCTCACACACTGATTCAGAAACTCTGGGGATGAGGCTCAGCAATTAGGTTTAACAAGCGCGCCAGATGATTCTGATGCAGAACCACTGCTTCATGAGAGCAAAAGTATCTCAGCAAGCCTAAACTCTCTCTCTCTAGAAACAGAAGCCAGAAGAGCGAACTTCACCACTTTTCCAAAAGGGGAGTCATTTTATAACACTAGTCGTCTCTGATGTTCATTTACTCAAAAATAAATGAAATTATGATTTAACAGCATGAATCCACACCGGCCAGAGGGAAGAAGAGGGGTGGGGAAAGGTCAACTCTGTTCTTCCATCTCCTCCCGCCCATAGACCCTGGAGCTTTTCGCAGGAGAGAACGACCCACCCATATCCGGGTCCCCTCTAGCAGGGAAGGGAGGAGGCAGTTCCACGCACTCGCTGGTGAGCCTGCATTGTGTTTGGGCGTCACAGAAGCATCCAGAAGGCCCTGGGCGGTAGTGGACCCCTTCAGTCACAGCCTCCCTCTGACACCACCAGACTGGCTCAGTCCATATGAGTGGGACTGACTTGGTTGCCCTAATGAGCACGCTTGTTCCCCCTAAACCTCTGCCCGCTTAGCCGGTGTCCTTCTCTCACCTTTGGGTCTGGCCATGAGTAAAAAGACTGGGTGGCCCGAGTTATGATGGCGCTGCCCACCAGGTATAATCACTACTCCCAACACCTGGATGGTGGTGGTTTTGTGCCACCCACTGGACTGGCCTCCCCAGTTAGCAAGCAGCCTGGGGAAAGCCCGAGGGACTTCTGTGAGCAGTGGATTCAGAAATTCCCCCTAGAGTGGGGTCCCACTGCACAGGCAGGCCCTGACTGTCCCTAGCATCCGGGCCCACCCTAGCCCTTTCCCTGGAACATCTCAGCCTACTTGGCACCCCACCGTCCCTGACATATAGCAGGTGATTATTGATATTAAGTAGGATTCCTTGTGGGATATCTTTAAATGACAAGATTCTTTCATGTGCTCAAGCATCTGTTGATAGATTATAGACACAGGGTAGGTGAGAATAAAGAAACAAAGCCAAAATATGAGGTACCTCATTTATTATATCACTTATCTGAAATAGTTATATAATTCAGGGAAACTCAAAGTCAAGGTATTGTGCGTAAATTCCATTTACTCCTAAGCCTCTAAACAGAGCTCTAGAGGGAGATATACCTGCAGGGATAGCTGATTTGTTTCAGCTGATTTTACATTGACCTGGATAAGGTCAATTCCTATAATCATATTGAACACAGATTAAAAAAAAAAAAAAAAGAGGGCTTCCCTAGTGGCGCAGTGGTTGAGAGTCTGCCTGCTGATGCAGGGGACACGGGTTCGTGCCCCGGTCCGGGAGGATCCCACGTGCCGCGGAGCGGCTGGGCCCGTGAGCCATGGCCACT
>NC_041217.1:35197992-35203672 GCF_002837175.3 Physeter macrocephalus
CGTGCCGCCAAAAAAAAAAAAAAAAAAAAAACAAAAAAAGAAACCGAAACAGAAACGATCCCTCCTCTCAACCAAAACCAAGGCTATGTTGCTCAGCCACATAAGTAAAACCTTCATATGACAGACAGCAATTGTACGTTTGCCAGAACAGCAATATGGGCGGTAGAAGTATGTATGGATTAAAACAAAGATTTCAGTCTTTTCAATTATACCAGCAACAGACTCTGTTACAGGAATCAGAGGATGAAACAGACATGAAAGGAATCACAGAGACCCTCAGTGTAGAGGTGCGGTAGGGGAAGAAGACCCTGAAGCAATAATGAAAAACCTAATAATATTCACAGAAATTGTTATTCATTTAGCATCTAGAAGGTGGCAACTACTCTGTTCAATACTCACACACGTACATGGTTGCCGTCGAGGTAGGTACTGGCATCTCCATTCATCGGTGAAGGAACTAGAGTGCAGAGGCTAAGTAACTGGCACAGAGCTCACAGCTAGGAGAGGACAGAGCTGGGAGTCAAACTGAGCCCTGACAGCCACGAATTAAGTGCTCCTCCCACTAAAAGCACAGGCTCTCACTGCCCCTCATTATTACTAATTGAAAATGGCTGTTGATTTTAAATCAGCACTCCTTTTCCACCACCACCTGACCTCTGCTTCCCCCAAAGTGGCTGCCCTGCTCCGGGCAAGCCCACCAGCTTCACTCCCTCTAGCACACCGGCTCTGCAGGCGCCACCTACCTCCTCGGGTCTTAGAGTCAGCCAGGCTCTGGAAAGTTGTGTCGATTCTCTGCGCTCCAGCTTCCCCACTGGGAAAAATGAAGATCCCTTACTCGTAGGGAGGTTATGAGAATTAAGCGAGAAAATAGAGATACGGGGCTTAGCACAGTGCTTGGTCCACCACGAGTACTCAATAAATAGTAGTCTCCTTTCCTCCAGTTTTTAAGGGTTGTTTTAATGGCGGCCCCATTCCCAAAAACTCAGCGGGAGAAGCAAGCCACGTTAAAAAGAAGGACATAAGTTGTCTTACAACGCAGCCCAGAAAGGGAGGCCACTTAATCCAGGGCACGGGCAGGGCCTGAGCCCTGGAGAAGGCGGCAGTAGCGCTGGAACTCTGAGGGGCGAGCACCGAGCTCAGGGCATAGGCAGGCAAGCCGGAGGAGCAGTGTCCCACAAAGAGCCTTGAAGCTGAGTGTGGGGGTGAGGGCTGGGGGTACGGGGAGCCTCACTCTGCCTGCCCCGCTCCTGACCAGCAACTCCTACTGGCACACCAATACACACCAGTGTACACCCAGCTTCACCTGTAGCTATGGCGGCCCTAAAAGTCAGGGTCTAGATGTACAGAAGCGAGGGACTGTGACATAGGTTGTGTTTCAGACTGTTTCTTCTCATACACGTGTGATTGGCGGCGGATGGAATTTGAGGCTGGGACAAGTGGAGGACTTTCAGCATCCTTGTGACAGGCAAGCTTATCAGGATGGAGAACAGTATAAAGAAGGGGTCCCCGACCTTTTTGGCACCAAGGACCGGTTTCGTGGAAGACAATTTTTCCATGGACCGGGGATGGGGTGGGGGATGGTTTCAGGATGATTCAAGCTCATTACATTTACTGTGCACTTTATTTCTATTATTATTATATTGTAATATATAATGAAATAATTACACAACTCACCATACTGCAGAATCAGTGGGAACCCTGAGTTTGTTTTCACTTGCTACTCACTGACAGGGTTTTGATATGAGTCTGCAAGCAGTTGGTTTATTATGGTCTCTGCACAGTCAAACCTCTCTGCTGATGATGATGTGTATTTGCAGCCGCTCCCCACAGCACTAGCATCACCACCTCAGCTCCACCTCAGCTCGTCAGGCATTTGATTCTCATAAGGAGCGCGCAACCTAGATCCCTTGCACGCGCAGTTCACAGTAGGGTTCACACTCCTATGAGAACCTAATGCCGTCGCTGATCTGACAGGAGGCGGAGCTCAGGCGGTGATGTGAGCGATGGGGAGCGGCTGTAAATACAGATGAAGCATCGCTCGCTCACCCGCCGCTCACCTCTTGCCGTGAGGCCCGGTTCCTGACAGGCCACAGACCGGTAGTGGTCCATGGCCCAGGGGTTGGGGAGCCCTGGTTTAGAACCACTGTTGTTATGGCCACTTAGCATGACACATGCGGGGCAGTATATGGTGAGGTACCGTATTCAGATCTCAATCCTTGCCTCGCCTTCTTCAATGTACAATCCTCACAGTTTTTCATCTCCAGACCTGTTTATCCCACGAGTGGGCTGCCATGGTTTAGCTCTCACATTCCTACCTGGGAAGTCTGAAGACTGACTTAGAGGGCTGGAGGTAAAAACGAAATCAAATCACTAGGAGAATAAAGTTTACACCCAGACTCAAGAAGCCCTGATTAGCTCTGGTTGGGCTACCTAACTTAATTTCAAAGAGTGAAAAAGACCTTAAAGTTTATTGGCTCTAACCTCCTCACTTGACAGATCAGGAAAGAAAGGATAAGGAAGATGAAATAATTTGAAACACAACTACACAGCGAGCAGCAGAGCTGAGGCTTAACAGTCCAGCTCCCCTAGACCCCAGTTCTAATTTATTCAAAGTGTCACAATACCGCCCTCCTCTCGGCCTCAATCAGCGTCTTTATTTTCTGAGAATGCCCAGGACATGATATTGTTACTTAGAACAGGCTTCCTGTTGACATCATATAATAACTGGCATCAGGTCACACCATCTCCATCGCCACCTGCAAAAGTCACGTGTATAGTGTCTGCAGCAAGCCATTCCCTCACTTTCTTATGCTTTTCCACAGTCTGGTCCAGTCTGGATCTAACCTGCCTATCAATTTGAGATTAGAGCCTGCACAGTCACGAACAGAAGGTGATGTGGGGAAAACAGGGAAAAGTGAAAGTGAAGTTAGGCCAGTCAGATCCCAGGTGGCAGCCGAAACATGTTTGGTGAAATACAGTTTGACGGGAAGGTAGAAAATGAGGATTGTAGCCCTGGGAGGACAAATTCTCAAAAACAAACAGAGTGAAAGTTAGTGACAGGTTTTCACATGACAGCTCTCCACTGCATCAGACAAGTGTGTCTGCCATCAGATTATCAGGGAGCAAATTCTGAGAAAATAACCCCAAAGCCTAGAGATCTGGACATCTCATACTGTTGGAGAAAGACAAGGAGAGAAGGCACAGTGCCAGGCATAAGTGGCTCGGGAGTGAAGAGCTTTCCTAAACTACAGTGGAAACCACGTCCCATGTTTCCTTATGTGGAATTAGAAATTCAAGGTCTGCTCTCTGGCTCTCCCACTTAATAGTATTTGATCTCAGGCAAAAAAATAAATCATCCTTGCGTGTCTCAGTTTCCTTCTCTGTGGCATAGAGATGATGATACCTACAGTGCCAAAAAGGAATAAATGTAGTGGTTACAAGCGCATTCTACAAATGTTCGAGATTATTTTCTCTCCTCCTCAGTCTTTATTATGTTCCTAAAAACTCTTCTCCAAACTGCATTAGTGCTATTTATATTCATTCATTCATCCCTCAGATATTTGTGGAGCCCCTTCCGAATGTCATGCACTGCAATAGATGCTTAGAACACAACAGTGAACAAGAAAGCTAAGTTCCTACGCTTGTGTACATTCTAGAAACAGGTCCTTTATCCAATGTGTGACTTGAAAACATATTCTCGCAGTCTGTAGCTTGTCTTTTTATTTTCTTAAAATTGTCTTTTGAAGCGCAAAAATTTTGAATTTTTAAATGTCCAACTTATCAGCTTTTCTTTTATGGATCATGCTTTCAGTGTCATGGCTAAGACATCCTTGCCTAACCCACAGTCTTGAAGATATTTCTCCTATGTTTTCTTCTAAAAGTTTTAAGTTTTGCTCTTATATTTAAGTCGCTAAGCTATTTGAAGTTAACTTTTGTGCATGGTGATCTAAGTTCATGTTGCTTTTCATTTCTTCATGTAAAACGATCCACTAGACATACTGGCCAACATGAAAGGTCATTGGCAGCTTGGACCAGTGCAGTCTCACTGAGTGGCTGAAATGGAAGCCAGGCCAGAGTGAAGAGTGAATGGGAAGGAGAGGAAGCAGGGACAGTGGGTATAAACAACTCCCATGTTGGGTATACAGTGTGGTCCTAAAGGGGAGAAGGGGGGGTCGTAGCTTCAGAAGGATGAGACAAACGAGGTGTTTTTTTTTGGTTTATCTCGGGGGAAATTTTCCACTGTGCCAAGGGATGGGTGCAGAAGCCAGCAGAACTAGTAGAGGGAGGTCTTTTAACAGAGTATGAGACAAAGTCATCCGCTGAGAGAAAAATGGATAAGAGTTATGTGGTAGACATTTGTTGCTTCTGTTTGCTTGTTTATTTTGGGGAAGCCCTGATGTCTTTCTGGGGACCTCCCTCTCACCCACTGTGTCCAGTTCTAGTGAGATAGTCAGTTCCTGTTTCTGCCTTCCTGAGGAGGATAGGAAAGACACCGAGGCTAAGCCAATAGGATTCTTGTTCTCAGGATTGTATTTCAAATGTAGAGAGAGCAAGGAAGAAAAAAAAAAGATTTAAGGCTGATCCACCCCAGATGTTGCACTTTGATATGTCCATAACACTTTTCTGATGTGGCTACAACAAATTCTACTAAAGAAGCAATTCTCTGCTTCTTTGTTCTATTCTATTCCTAATGCACAAGTCCTTGTCCATTAAAATAATAATAAATAATGTCTCAATAGAGCTTTACATTTACAAAGCACTGTCACAAACAGTTCTTAACAAACTGTAAGGAAAATTAGGGCTCGTGTATTATGCCCATTTGCTAGCAAAGGAAGCCAATGCAGGGTGCCTAACAGGGCCTGGCCCACAGGCTCAATAAATACGTGAATGAATGAATAAATGCATGAATGAAGGTTAAATGATTTGCCTACAATCACATAGTTAATAAGGAACCCAACTTCAACTTGAACTCAGATCTCCTCACTAAAAATTCAGGGCTTTAGGACATGGAGGCAACGTAAGTGTCCATCAGCAGATGAATGGATAAAGAAGATGTGGCACATATATACAATGCAATATTACTCAGCCATAAAAAGGAACGAAACTGAGTTATTTGTAGTGAGGTTGGATGGACCTAGGGACTGTCATTCAGAGTGAAGTAAGTCAGAAAGAGAAAAACAAATACCGTATGCTAACACATATATATGGAATCTAAAAAAAAAAGAAAATGGTCAGAAAAACCTAGGGGCAAGACGGGAAAAAAAAAATTCAGGGCTTTTAAAGTGACATATAATTATAAATCAAATGAGATATGCTTATCAAAAGATTGTGTTTGCAATTTCTGGACTAGGACAGATTTTTTTTTTTTTATTCTTAAGAAGAATACACTGGGTTTGGGGACCTGAAACATAGTAATAGGGGATATTAATTGCTGAGGCAGGACTATGGAAGAGGGGGTCCCCTCACATTAATAAAATAAAAGCACCTACTGACGGGATGGACAGGGTCTTGTAAAAAATCAAACAAACCGGGCTTCCCTGGTGGAGCAATGGTTGAGAATCCGCCTGCCGATGCAGGGGACACGGGTTCGTGCCCCGGTCCGGGAAGATCCCACATGCCGCGGAGCAGCTGGGCCCGTGAGCCATGGCCACTGAGCCTGTGCATCCGGAGCCTGTGCTCC
>NC_041217.1:35203684-35209311 GCF_002837175.3 Physeter macrocephalus
CTCCGCAACGGGAGAGGCCACAACAGTGAGAGGCCCACGTACCACAAAAAAAAAAAAAAAATCAAACAAACCAAAAAACCCCCCAAAAAACAAACACAGTGTCCAGCTGCTCACGAAACAGGTATTTACATTATAACAGCAGGGGAGGCATGCAGTAAGGGCTTCCCAGAGGAGGTAATGTTCTAGCTGGGGTTTGTAGGATAAATAGAAGTTGGCCCATCTGGGGTGGGAAGTGCCATCTAGGCAGCGTGTCAGTTCCATGGTACTTAGGCTCCTCCCCCTGGAAGCCAGTTACTAGGACCCCCACAGAACATCACTATGGGCTGGAATCTAAAATATTGCTGAGTAGGAGGAGAGCTGGCTCCAGAGCCATAGGAGATGGTGATAGATGTACTCTTCTCTCTCCCAGGCAGCACTTGCAGTGATCATGCCCAGAAGGCAACCAGAAGCAACAAGATAACCTGGAGTCTGTCATACAGAGTGAAGTAAGTCAGAAAGAGAAAAACAAATACCGTATGCTAACGCATATATATGGAATCTAAGAAAAAAAAATGTCATGAAGAGATTAGTGGTAGGACGGGAATAAAACACAGACCTACTAGAGCATGGACTTGAGGACATGGGGAGGGGGAAGGGTAAGCTGTGACGAAGTGAGAGACCTACTAGAGCATGGACTTGAGGACATGGGGAGGGGGAAGGGTAAGCTGTGACGAGACGCAAGAGGGAAGAGATATGGGAACATATGTATATGTATAACTGATTCACTTTGTTGTAAAGGAGAAACTAACACACTACTGTTAAACAGTTATACTCCAATAAAGATGTTTAAAAAAAAAAAGGAGAGAAAACATACCCGCATGGAATTGCTGATACGGCCCTGCTGATCTTTCTGCCCAGGTTGCCCTTGACAACCTGACTACCGAATTACCTCCAAATAGAGAATGAGAACATCTGATCTTTGCCTCTTATTCCCCCATCAGGGAAGATATATAGAGACATGGGCCTCAGCTTCTGTTTATAAAGTAAACTGGACCCAAGATACTCAGTGTTTCAGAAACCTCGACAAAGTAGGTCAGGCCTCAGAAGGTTGGGATTGGGAACTAGGCAATTAAACAAGTCAATACTTATCCCCAAAATGCCACCAAAACACAGGAATTTCACACAGGGCAAATGTTAACACAGTCTTAAAAGTTGAAAAGTCTTCCCTGTACGCATATATTTACAATCAGTCATCTGATTAAAATCTTGTTCCACCATACAGCATTTCTCTTGTGCATTACGGCATTACAATGAGTGATCACTCCTGCCATGTGCCTGATGAAGCTGTTCATTATGGTCTGAAAAACTGCACCACGTGATCATCAATGATCTAGTTTCACTCCTTGGGACAGTCGAACATTTGGTTCTGCCACTATTAATAATCTAAGGCCAGTAGGTTTGAAAAGACAGAAATAAGACTCAAGTATGTTTAACTGGGGTGAGGGACACAGGTTCTTCCTCTTTTTTATACTGAAACAAAAGATTCATTATCATAATTGGAATTTCAAAAATGAAATATATATAGTATATATATATCATTATATATAAAAATGATACTTGATAATAAATTTTATAAATAAATTTGATAGTAGTGTCAATTCTCACTAATTTGTACCCTTTCCCTCTTCAGTTTTATTTTCATACTAATTATATATGGGAGCCTTGATAAGAATGCCCCTTTGCTATTTATTCCCGATTTGACTGTCCAAGATGTAAGCAGAGTTCCAGGGTTTTAAAACAATGGGTCTCCAAGTCTTTGCAGCCTCTCCTATGCTAATTACTAGCAAAACTTCTTAGTCTCTCCTTAGGCATCTCTTTTACCTAGATGGCTCCAGCTAATCAAAGTGAATATGACTATCTTTCCTTCTGTAACTTTCTATCAAACTCTCTTTATTGAAATTCAGAAGAAAAAAACAGAAGAGGTTACACAGCAACCTTTGTCAAAGGGAAAATAACTCACATCGCAATAAAGCAGATACAGGTATAGGGAATGGGGAGCAGGGAGCAGAGGGGCACAGATGAGGATGGAACTTGGCAGGGCTGTATCACGGTGCAAGACCTGAGGCTTAAAGCAGCATGACACAGATGGTCTTACGCAAACCAGACAGGACATACTGCATGGGACTGATCAGCCCAGCACAGCCAGCAAGGAAAAATCAAGAGACAGCAAGGCAGAGAGCTAATACACACAAAAGCTCTTAACTTTTCACAAACCATCATGCAGACATTTGCTTTTGTTTTTCATAGTTATAATGCCAAAGCCAGGTCAGTGGGCCAAGCCTACGTCAACCTCATTAGTGGTCCTTTGTTCCGTGTTCTGGATGTAACCAAGCAGGACCCTATGGGGCCTTCCAGGGACAGCCCTCCCCTCATATCCTCTGCTTTCGCTCCTCTCTGAAGTACCTAGATAACAGTATCTGATGCACATTTCCTGAGTTGTTTTACAGATGCAGAAAAACCCCTACCTAGATAACAGTATCTGATGCACATTTCCTGAGTTGTTTTACAGATGCAGAAAAACCCCACCAAATGGAAGTTAACTACTTGATGACCATGAGCACATAGTCTCCAGGCCCACTAGAGCCTAAAGATGGATAATGTTAACCCCTGTGACACCACCCTCTCACCTAACCATCAACCAATCAGAGAACTGGACACTAGCTGATCACATGACCTAGAAATACCCTCCCTCACCTTGCCTTTAAAAATGCTTTGCTGAAACCCATCGCGAGTTTGGGCTTTTCGAGCATTAGCTTTCCAGGACTCCTTGTCTGGCGCCTGAAAATAAACGCTGCACTTTCCTTCACCACAACCCAATGTCAGTAGATCGGCTTTACTGTGCATGGGGGGAGAGAGTACCCAAGTTTGGTTCAGTAACGTGGATAGAGAGGAAGGCATCTCATACAGCTGACTGATGATGCTGCCTGGTCTACAAGGACTCTGGCCTTCAGGGATGTACACAGCTTTGAACCTCAAGAGACCTTCAGTTCTTTAGCTCAGCAGTCCTCGACCTGCTCACTCACACTGTCAGTGGGCCACGTCTGCGTTATGAAAATTAAGCCCTTCTCCCATTGACTGTTACCGAAAATGAGACAGGCTTCAAAGGAAAAAAAGATCTGACTTCAAGAAAGAAAAATGATACCGCAGTCTTCAACATTTTAAAGTTCACATATTTCAGGGAAAATTAAATTTTACTACACTTAATAGAAACACTGAGAGAAAGTAGCATCACATGCATAGTGTACCACAAACCTTGTTCTTCTAAACATAAACCCATTCAACAGAATAAAGAATTTTCTTCCTCCTTTCAACAAATATGTGTCTAGTCCCTGCCTTGGGCCAGTTACTGGCAGGTGCTGAGGACAGTGCCTGCTTGTAAGAGTTTACTGGTTAGGGAGGCAACTAATACACAAATAAAAAATACAGTAAGCCCAGATGGCTAGGAGAGCTCCTCTTTGAGAACCAAATGGGCCTCTGTCCATGGGAGCCTGCTGAGAATAACCAGGCCTCCTCTGATCCCCCCCTGCAACTTGTGATGGAGAAAAGCCCTCAGTCACAAGATCTCAACAAGTCAGAAAAAGCCTACGGTTGCAGGGCTGAGAAACAGTATGAGAATGCTGAAGCACAAACAGTAAACAACAAACCACAAGGCTTCTTGTAAAACAGCTGCTTTCCAATTAATTGGTAGCACTCCCTTTACCCCTAAGGAACTACTCCATTTTGAAACTCCCACAGTTTTAAGTTAGAAGCCAATGGCCATATTTTTTCACTTAGTGTTGTGCTCTCCACTGGTCTCTTAACTCTTTAACTAGAGACCTCCTAGCCTGCTTACCGTCTATTAGTGCTTCAAAGATCATTTGTTCTTTTTCAGTCACTGAGCGTTAATTTTTTTAAAAATCGGCTAGGAAAGCTAAAACAGGTTTGTTTCTCACAGCAGGGTATATTAAGCTATATTAAAAGTCACAGCTATAAATATTCTACAAGAGTCCTTTAAATAGGGCACACTGTTATGTATGTAATAAGCCTTCTTCACAAAACATAAAAGTTTAATTATAAGCCTACATCTTTATCTACAGGTAAACCCCTTTATCTACAGGTAAAATTTCCCACAAGCTCATTACTCAGACCACAGCCACAGGCCAATAAGAAAACAGAAAAAAAAAAAAAAAAAGGCAGAAAGTATAATTACTATCACAAACCCAGATAGCATATTCCACAAGATACATGAAACAAGTCACACAGTTGGCATAAAATATGGCCACAGATTTGAAGTGAGAACCCACAAACAGCAGATGTGTTGGCAGATGACCAGATGGGTAAGTGATGCAGCACTACAGAAATCAGATGGAGGACTAGGAAAGGACACAAGCACAGGCTCATTTTATTTAAGGATAAACAGACCCACACAGCCCATTAAGACTTCAGTTGTATTGTTTCATTGTAAAAGTCACTGGTGTTCATATTCATGATCTGAAAGTCACTGGTAATTAACCATGGGTATAAAAGAGCGGAGCTTCTGAAATGGCCTTCTGCCAGCTAATGTACACCTCTGTCCAATGGCACACAGTATGAGACATCATAGAGCAGTGTTTCTTAAACATTTTTTCACATGACCCACATTAAGAAATGTAGTTTATACCTCAACCCAGTATTCAAAAACATCTAGAGAGGTTGTGGTAGCCAGGCTCCAATGTGGTCCTCAACGGCCCTTGCCTCCCGGCATCACACCCTTGTATAGTCTCCACTGTGCCAGGATTGGTCTGTGTGACTAACGGAATAGAAGAGAATCATGGCAGAAGTGATGAGAGGAGGTTATAAACAAGACTGTGGCTTCTGTCTTGGAGATGCTCTCTTGCTCTCTCTCTCTCAGATCATGTGCCCTGGGGGAAGCCAGCTACGATGTCATGAGTAGCCCTAAGGAAAGACCCACATGACCAGGAGCTGAGCCTCCAGCCAATGGGCACAAGAGTGGTTGCAAGTGGTTGCTCCAGCCCAGTCAAGTCTCCCGATGACCACAGCCCTGGAGGACAGCTTGTCTTCAACCTGAGTCAAAGCATCCAGCTGGGCAGCCACTGACCCTCAGAAATAATAAATGCTTGTTGTTTTAAACTGCTAAGTTTGGGGGTGATTTGTTACATAGGAAGAGATAACTACTACAGGTATATAAGTGAAACAGAGAGTTTCAAGAAAGCTGACTTACCTTTACTCTGAGCAATTCATAGTGATGCTTTCTGTTCTATTTTTCAAAACGCTGTCTGCAACCCACCAAAATGATTATGACCCACCAATAGGTCATAAACCTGAGTGACTCATGAGACATTAATAATATATCAAATATCTGGAATCCCATAAATGCATATATGCACGTATAAGTACACATGCATATATACATGTGTGTATATGGATAGAGATAGAGAATATAGATATGAGAGAGCGAGTAGGTGCTAACAAACCATATCTATATCAACTATTTCAACTGATTCTCACAATAACTCTGATAGTAAGACCAGGATTAAAATCCCCACTTTCGGGCTTCCCTGGTGGCGCAGTGGTTGAGAGTCCGCCTGCCGATGCAGGGGACGCGGGTT
>NC_041217.1:35209412-35244449 GCF_002837175.3 Physeter macrocephalus
CCCACATGCCGCGGAGCGGCTGGGCCCGTGAGCCATGGCCGCTGAGCCTGCGCGTCCGGAGCCTGTGCTCCGCAACGGGAGAGGCCACAGCAGTGAGAGGCCCGCGTACTGCAAAAAAAAAAAAAAAAAATCCCCACTTTCCAGATGAGTAAAAAAATGTTGCTCAAAATAGCTATTTAAATTGTCTAGAGTCAAAATACTAAGAACAGGAGAACTGAGCCCAACACCCAGGTGTTCTGATTCCTTATTCCCCCAGATGTAATCCATTACATATACTTTCTAATCTATTTGTATTTATATAAAGATATATTTATATGAAGTATTTATTACATTTTCATCTTAACTGTTACATGTGATGTATATTGATATTGTTTGTAATCTATCATATAAATATCCCCCCTGCCCTTCATTTAGTCATCCGGACACCACACTCTCCTGGTTTTCCTCACAACTCACTGGCTGCTCCTTCCCAGATGCCTTTGCCGACCTCCAATCTGTCAGGTCAGAGAGCCTTGGCTCACTGGTCCTCGGTCCTCTTCTCGTTCCCATATATCATTGTTTTGGCAGTCCCGCCATCCTAGATCCAAATTTTAAATGCTATCTGTATGCCAAAAACTCCCAAATTGGTATTTCCGACCCAGACCTCCCTCTTATCCTCCAGACCCACACATCTCCCTGTGTTTTCTAAACATCTCTAGTTGGATGTCTAAAAGAAGTTTCAAACTTAGCATATCCAACAGCTGGTGTTTGTCAAGTGGAGTAAAATTGGAGCTTTGTTTTCCCTGGACACTCCAAGGACAAAGTTAATGGGAGGAGCTGAGCTCTGCTGGAGTAAAGAGATAAGATGCCCACTCCTGAGGTTAAGGAGACCTCCCCAACTACAAATGTGCAGACAGAAAGTTCCTTGGGGGTCAAAAAGGGAGGGGGCGCCACCCTATTATAGGTGGTGTCAACCACCCCATAGGCCTCTGCGCTGGACTCCATCTTGGCAAAAAGATGTGCACACATATGGGGGAGGGTCCTAGGACAGGTCAGGTGTGGGAAAAGAAGTAAGATAACTGGCCAAAAGTAAACAAAGACCCGGAAGAACTGCCCTATATAAATGATTTAACTACCTCTTTACTGCTGCTACTTATTAGGGAGGATGCACACACCCTTTCTCTCCCAGTGTGTATTTCTGCCTTGCCTCTGTCTTAAATAAACAAACTGTTGCTCTGTGTGCTCTCCCACATGTTGTGCTGTGTCTCTAATAGTAAACTTTGTACCTGTTTTTACAGTTTTTGCCTCCTCGAGAAATTCATTTTTCAAATGGGGCAAGAGCCAGGGCAAGATCCAGGGCAACTTTGCCTCTAGCCTCTAGTCCCTAGCCCCTGGTGGATTAGCAGTTAGCATTCCTGATTTTTCACCCAGGAATCCCAGGTTCAATTGCTGGCCAGGGAACTAAGATTTTGCTTCAAGCCACCACCCTCTGCTGTCTCTCCAAGATCACAAGCACACAGTGCATAGATAGTGAGTATACAGAAATGACCAAGATATAATCCCTCTTTCACAAGAATAAAAGCAGTGAGGAAAGACCTACACGTGAATAGGCCGTCATTCTATCGTGTGATAAGTGGTAGGATTGAAGCAAGAACTGGGGTAGTGGGAGCCTAGAAAAGCTGAGCTTTGGAGGTTGAAGAGTTAGCCAGAGGATGTAGTAGGTGAATGGAGAGGATGTACATAGATGTGTAAGAGTGCGTGTGTGTGTGTGTGTGTGTGTGTGTGTGTGTGTGTGTGTGTATGGTGACATTCCAATCAAAGGAAGCGGCTTATAGAAATAGAGACCAGGGCTTCCCTGGTGGCGCAGTGGTTGAGAGTCCGCCTGCCGATGCAGGGGACACGGGTTCGTGCCCCGGTCCGGGAGGATCCCACATGCCGCGGAGCGGCTGGGCCCGTGAGCCATGGCCGCTGAGCCTGCGCGTCTGGAGCCTGTGCTCTGCAACGGGAGAGGCCACAACAGTGGGAGGCCCACGTACCACAAAAAAAAAAAAAAAAAAAAAAGAAAGAAATAGAGACCAGAGGAAATATGTCCCATTAGGTGAATGGAGGTGGGGAAGGTATTGCAAACAGTTGATACAACTGAGGGGCAGAGGCAAAATGAGAGCAAAATATAAATAATCATGTAACAAAGCAGGAACCTATGGGGCCTTCCAGGGACAGCCTCCTCCCCTCATATCCTCTGCTTTCGCTCCTCTCTGAAGTACCTAGACAACAGTATCGGATGCACATTTCCTGAGTTGTTTTACAGATGTGAAAACCCCACCAAATGTAAGATGTTAACTACCTGATGACCATAAGCACACAGCCCTCAGGCCTCCTGGAGCCTAAGGATTGAAAATGTTAACCCCTGTGACATGGCCCTGTTACCTCACCAGCAACCAATCAGAGAACTGTGCACAAGCTGATCACATACCCTGCGACCCACCCCCGTCCACCTGGCCTTTAAAAATGCTTTGCTGAACCCCTTCGGGGAGCTGGGGTTTTGGGGGGGCATGAGCCACCTGTAATCTTGCATGGCCCTGCAATAAACCTTTCTCTGCTCCAAGCTCTACCGTTTCGGTTTGTTTGGGCTTCACTGTGCTTTGGGCACGCGAAGTTGCCTTAGGTAGCAACCATCATAAGAGTGAATGTTTATTGGGTGTTTGGCATGTGTTAGAACTCATTTAATCCTCACAACAACCCTAAAGGATTCTATTATTACTATCATCTGTTTTACAGTTGAGGCAGCAGAAGCCCAGAAAGGTAAATAGTTTTCCTAAGGGTTCTCAGCTGGGAAGCGGCACAGGCAAATCCCAACCCAGGAGGTGTGGCTCCAAACCCACAGCAGTGAGCTCCGCCTTCACACTGCTTCTCTCAACAAGCCTGCACATCAGAGTTTGCAGTTTATCCTAAGGGCACTAGGCAGCCATTAAACAGATTCAAGCAAAGGAATGACTGGCCAGGGATCCGTCTTCTACAAAGATCCCACCCTGGCCCCAGTGAGGGAACGGAGGAGGTGGCGAGGCCAGTTCTGAGAGATGGTGGTGGTCCTGCTGAGATCGGCCCGAGGTGCCTGGACCAGGCTTGCACCAGCATGGACTAGGGTCACAGAGGATTTAGCAGCACATAAAGAAATCACTGACCCTCTCCCATCTCTTCCCACTTTCAATCAAGGGCTTTATTTAACATCATAAAAAAAAAATGGTGTCTTTGGGCAGGTTACATGAGATGGTTACAGAATAAAAAAGCTTCAACACACATTGGCTGTTTTCAACTTTTTCTTTATGGGACTTCTGGGTTTGGCCTGGTGCTCCTTGCAATCTGTTATTTTTGTCTCTGGTGTGAATAAAATGGTTTTGTAATTTCATATTGTAAGTACTCTTCTAGATGCAAAGTAAAAATCTCTCCTGTGGAATGCTTTTCTTAGTAGATGAAAGTCTCCATAATCTTTCCCTATTACTCAGCTTAAACTTGATGAAAATTAAGATGTTGACACCCAGGTTAAATGCCACAGACCTAATTTCAATTTCTAGTATAATGCCACCATCAGGTCCGTGGGTCCTGTTTCATTCCTTTTGTGAGAACATTAGTTTTGACTAATAATCTTATTAAAGATTTTTGCCTGAGGACACGCAGGCATGTCAAACCTGGGGGCTTTTCTGACGCATGTGATTCAGCCAGAATACCACCTCTTGGGTGAACATGAACGTTCTCAGATTTGGTGTTTGAGCCTCAATTTTCATGTCCAGAGGGGTTCTCCTCTAGAGAATTCTCCTGGGAGCCAGGTCTAAGTAAAGGTGTGTCAACACCAAATGAAGATGGTTCAAGAAAATCAGTAGAAACACCTCCTCACTCATTTAAATTTGTGGTCGTTACTTGTGGCAGAGCACCTGCAGGGGGCTGAAATTTCTCTGAGATGCTCAGAGATACATTTTCTTTCTTTAGAATGTGTTAAAGGCCAGTTTTCCTCTAATTTAACAAGTCTCTTTGCCTCCCCTTCTTCTAAAACATTGGTTGGCCCATCACTTCATTGAGGCCCAATGTAACTTAAAAAGGTCTGGCAGCCTATGAGCCCGGAGTCCAGCTCCCTTATCAGACATCAGGGAGCCAAGCTCAGATACCAAACCTGCGCTGATTCACGGGCCTCTTGGCTGGTTACCAGGTCTCAAAATGGTGTGTTTCAGATACATTGTGGACTTTTGTCAAGTTACTGTTCTTTCTAATTTAGGGCTCATAAGGAACAGACTTGTGGTTGCCAAGGGGGAAAGAGGGGTCGGGGAGGGAAGGACTGGGAGTTTCGGATTAGCAGATGCAAACTAGTATATATAGGATGGATAAACAACAAGGTCCTACTGTATAGCACAGGGAACTATATTCGATATCCTGTGGAAAAGAATATATGTATGTCTAACTGAGTCAACTTTGCTGTACAGCAGAAATTAACACAACACTGTAAATCAACTATACTTCAATAAAATTTTTAAAATAAAAAAATAAAATGGGCTGATAAGATTCTTTGCTTCTTTACGTCTCAGTGGTTAGTAGAGGCTCTATGTTAGGACACGGGAAAATGTTTAAGGACTGTGCCTCCGACAGATAAGCCCACTCAGTTGATCTGAAATAACCGTACGTGATGTAATGACCTTCCCAAAGGAAGCACCGTAGGCCACTGGAGGCCAATACTTGCAAGTAACGTGGGATAAGCATCCAAAACTTTCCACCGAGCCCTTCTTTAACTAAAGGCATGCATTCGAGAGGTATATGCTCTGATTAACATGGTCAGGGGCAGTTTTCTTGGGTTCTCCAGATTAGTCAACATGTAGGACACCTGACCTACAACCTCAGCTTTCCAAGCTCCAAACAAGAAACTGAAACACAGCAGCTGATAGTTACCAGGACTGCACTGAAGACCAGCTGCCATGGAGTGGACAAAGAACATTACAAAAAGAGACCCTGGTCAAGAGAAACTGCCAAAAAACTTGGGGAGGCTGAGAACAAACAAAATAATGCTATGGGGACAATTACAAACACCAGCCAAGGAGCACATAATAAGATCCTCAAATCAGGCCTGCTTCTCTCTCATGAAGACTTTAATCGGCGTCTCCACAACATTTCTGTATTTAACTATGTAGAGCAATTATGTAGTTAAATTGACAGGGTCTCCAAACGACTCCTGAGTCGTTTCTCCTAAAGAATCCCGGTGCGGCCCTGACCCCAGGTTCCTTCTTCCGCTCTTCCACTCTCTTCCCTCCAGCTTGGCTAATCGCACTCCCCACACTTGGCTCTTCACCGCCAGCAGAAAACTATTACCAACAGTAACACAACCTTTTGCAAGACTGACATATTTAAAAGAAATAACTTATGTTGCATTCAAGTTCAGCTGTACCAAAAATGAATAATCAAAATAATGCCTTTTTTTTTTTTTGAGTTGTCATCTGAGAACACACTGTGTGCATTATTGTGAAATTTGGTTACACCTACTGTTTTTCAAGGCTAGAATGTCTTAGGTGTTCCTTTTCTTTTTTTTTTTTTTTTTGCGGTACACGGGCCTCTCACTGTTGTGGCCTCTCCCATCGCGGAGCACAGGCTCCGGACGCGCAGGCTCAGCGGCCGTGGCTCACAGGCCCAGCCGCTCCGCGGCATGTGGGATCCTCCCGGACCGGGGCAGGAACCCGCGTCCCCTGCATCGGCAGGTGGACTCTCAACCACTGCGCCACCAGGGAAGCCCTTAGGTGTTCCTTCCAGGTAGTATCTTTTAGTCTAGCGCTTAATATCATTGCTTTTTTTTTTTTCTTTTTGAATTTTTGAATTTTATTTATTTTTTTATACAGCAGGTTCTTATGAGTTATCCATTTTATACATATTAGTGTATATATGTCAGTCCCGATCTCCCAATTCATCACACACACCCCACCCCCCCACCCCCGCAGCTTTGCTTTTTTATCAAAGAGATTGAATCTTGAATGAACAAGCACCGGAAAACCCATTACATATCAGTTGATAGAATTTATCGTAAACCATTCAGGAAAGCATCGCTTCTGTTGTTCACCTTTTGTTATGGAAATTCCCTTTTCCTCTTACACCAAACTTGATAATGGGATTCCTCCAGGACCCTATTTGGCTTCTGGGCTATCTGTGAATGTTTTCTATCTTAGTCATTTCATTCAACCATTGAACAAATAATAACGGAACACCTACTAGGTGCCAGGCATCGTTTTGTCTCTTGGAATACATCAGTGAACAACACAAACATGGAGCCCTGTTCCAACAGGGAGAGAGAAACAATCATCAACACGCACTACAGGTAAGTAGACCGTATAGTCTGTCGGGGGATGGTGAGCGCTGGAGCAAACAGAAAGAGTAGAGCGGGGAAAGGGAGATGGGTGGGGATGGTCAGGGTGAGTCTCATGCTGAAGGTGACCCCTGAGCCAAGACCTGAAGGAGATGAGGGAATGTGTGATACAGAAGTTTGGGGGAAGGCCAGAAGAAAGAAAGGAAGAGCCAGGTGACTTTTATAGGTGTCCCTCTGTATTATGAACTACTGCCCTGAACTGTCAAGCTCTCCAGCAACTCTGGACCTCTTTTCCAAGGTGTTCACTACCCACCTCTCATATCTCATCACAATGAAACATACCCATCTTTCCCGGTCGTCAAAACAAATGTGCAGGAGGACGGTGCTCTGTGGCAACTACCGTGAACCTTCCTTCAGAACACTCTTGATCTTCATCTTTCAGCTGGATGCCCCGAAGATCATTCTCTCTGAAGTCCGGGAAGAAACTCAAATAGGTGTTGTGTGGCTCTGCAGGAAACCGTGTTTATCCTCTTCCACTGCTAAAAAGCCTTCTTGGTAGCTTTCCCTTATTTTTAAGTCTTAACTAATCCTGGGCATTCCTAGCCATTACCATACCCTCCCCCAGTTCTGCAACGCCCCGTGCTCTCACCCGTGGTCCTGAGCCCCTCCCTCCATCCACACCTGCTGCGTTGCCATCTGGCTGACTCTCAAGCTCTTCCACAGCCACACAAATGCATGGCAGCCCCCATTCTCTTCTGTCTTCTCCCACCCTCTGCCCCAAGATCTGGATTTCTTAGGAGTGAAACCTGAAAAATCACATCATAGGTAGGAAGCATAGACAATGAAAATGATTTAAAATAATTACATGGCTTTAGCTTGAGAAGGACTGGGGACTTTATTATCCCTCCTTTTTACCTTCCTCAGAGGCAGATTTTCCCCTCCTTTTTAAAAAGAGCTGATGAGGCTTTCAAAGCCACAGTATAAACAGCAAATCAAGCTTTCCTGTAGGCCAGCAGCCTGTGCAGGATTTAATGACATGGAGGAGGGGACACTTGCCTGCCTGTCACCAAAGCCAATAAGAAGAGAACCAAGAGGCTTGCTCTTAGATGACACTGACTCCTGAGCCGGATGCTCTTGACTCTTGAGTTTGCAGAACGCCCTAACTTGCGAAGTACAAAAACTACAGAAAAAGTACTGGGACAAATCCGCTATGATTAACCGCCTCAGAAGCTGGTGTGACGTATGGGAACCACCGCTCCTTCCCGGCACTGAAGGTCTGTGTGTCTACTCTGACTGTCCCCTTAAATGGACACACCCTCAGCCAGTTCTACCATCATCTAGCAGATGAGGACACAGAGCTGCAGATGGTCAGAGTACCTAGAAGAGCACCCAATCTCTAGACAAAAGCTCTAGTTATCAACGATGTGAATAGCACTTTCAGCATGTCCAGAGCAATCCTTCAGAATGAGCGAAGAAGAAATGAGAAGCTGACTGGAGCGGCTTCATTATAGGTAAGCGTTAACTTCAAATGTAGTCTCAGGAGGAATTCAGAAATGTGCCCTTTCACAGACTGTTACAGAAATTCACCTCCCTTCCTTCCAGAATACTTTGTGTCTATGCATCTCTACATTATAGCTAGCAAAAGTATTAATTAACATCCTGATTATACTTCTATCATTAGAGATAATTTGGAGGGAAAGAAGTTATTAAAGAAGGTAACCTATGCAAAGTGCCTGTTTTGCTTGACCCAAGAGCAGAATCTGTAGGGTTGATGGGTACGGACAAATATGTGAGAGTATCAATTCAAGCACATAAAATCCCTACCTCAACTTTCAGAATTAGAGAATTTGAAAGCTGAGGAGGGTTTTAAAGACCCTAATTCTAGTCGCTCTTTTAGCATTAAGGGAAACTGAGGCCCAATATGACAGTTTATTAGATGCCCTCTGGAAACACAAGACAACATAGGGCACACAGTCTTTGATCCCATGGTCCAAGTGGCCCTGGGACATGAACAGTTGCTGGTGGAAGAGGTCCACATGTCAGTTCTGCTGGGAGCCCCCAAGGAGGCAGTTAAATAGCCCCTGTTCTTAAGCATCTGTGAACACAAGGATGAGGCCATAGCTCTGAGTGGATATGACTGGTGAACAAGTCTACAGAGCCTGACCCTGAACCCACAGAGAAGGACCAGCCTCCGAGTGATCATATTCTGGAACTCTAACTGTGCCACATGTACTAGAGGGAGGAGTTCCTGTGTTAAAAGTCAAGCACACAGGTGTGTTTCTTATTCTCATTCCCATCTACATCCTGGGCCCCCTCTTACACGAGGGGAGGTGTGGCCTCTTTGTTCTTTCTCCTTCCTCACTCACATTCTCACATACCCTCTTCTCTCCCTTGTTCTTCTTGAGTCACTTGACATGCGGCAAGACACTGAAGTTCAAGTGTGGGTCCAATAATGAGCAAAGAGACCCCAAAAACCTCACCTTACTAGTACTCTGCACATAGCCATGACCCTGGACTTATTTGTAGACACTTCTGGGACCAGAGGAGAGAAAGGTTATTGGCAGGGCAGAGGTCTGCACACATGAGTATCCTTCCCAAATACCATTTGAGCATGTCCAAGGCAGGTTGATGGGGGCCCCACTGGCTAAGACTGGGACAATGTGAGCACTAAAAAATGAAGTACAGTAATAAATTATAAACCTCTGGAAAATAGGAAGTGGTGCAACTATACAGATAATAGTGAGTTAAACAAATGGGGGAGAGGCTGCTGTTTACAATAGAATGCCAAGTGCCAACTGGTAAGCGCCAAAGTTGGAAAATCATCATTTTGCAATCACCGCAGTGAACACTGGCTCAGGCAACGATCACCCATAATGCTAAATCTGGGGGGAACGTCTTGAAGAAGAGCAGAATATTTGTATCATACTAAAGTGTCTCCTACAGAATGCATATGAGTTACAAGGCCAAAAAAGTAGTACTAACTATACAGTAGATAAATCCTTATCTACTGAAGTGTTCAGTATTCTCTTCCAGGATGGTGAAAACTAACATCACCAATGAGACTGTTGCTCATGATCTACCTCCAGATGTGATGCCCTAAATAGGACACAATCAGGACTTCCCTGGTACTGCAGTGGTTGGGAATCCGCCTGCCAATGCAGGAGACATGGGTTCGAGCCCTGGTCCAGGAAGATCCCACATGCCGCAGAGCCGCTAGGCCCGTGCGCCACAACTACTGAGCCTGCGCTCTAGAACCCACAAGCCACAACTACTGAGCCCGTGTGCCACAACTACTGAAGCCCACATGCCTAGAGCCCGTGCTCCGCAACAAGAGAAGCCACCACAATGAGAAGCCTGCACATTGCAACGAAGAGTAGCTCCCGCTGGCCGCAACTAGAGAAAGCCCGCGTGAAGCAACGAAGACCCAACACAGCCAAAAATGAATGAATGAATGAATGAATGAATGCATAAATTTTTTAAAAAAGAACACAGTCTAAATCTACTCACAAGGAAACAGCAGACAAACGCAAACTGGGGAATGTTCTATTAAATAAGGGGGAACTATACTCTTCAGTGTCATAAAAGACAGAAGGGCTGTGAAAATCTTCCAGGTGTGAGGAAACCCTACAACCACAGCTCCATGGCAGCCCAGAACTTTCCACTCTCTCCTCTGAAAGACATCAGGCGTGGAGTTAATAATAGGGTTTATCATTCCTATATGAATAATGAATGGGTGGACAATCAGAAGTTTTTTTTTTTTTCTATTCACAGACCTCTTATATAACCTCGCCCACACTGAATCTTGCAAAAATAAATAAAGTTAGCCCTCTCTTCGAAGATGAGCCTGCCAATCAGCCACAATCCCATTTTGCCTCTGGGCTTTGCTTCTTAACTCTTTTTTTTTTTTTTTTTTTTTTCTGAATTGTAAATTCACAGCATTCTGAACCCAGCTTTTGCTTTGTGGTAAAAAAAGGATTTATCTTTATACTATAGAAATAGATTTATACTATAGAACGGTGGATTTATACTTCTATTATCCTACTTTGGCTGCCATGTCTTAATCCGCTTTCCAACTGAACTCTCAAAATGCAGTACATTTGAAGATATACAGTCCATGTAATACAAACAACTTTCTTCTGGGAGCTGAGGTCCTAGTTCAGCTGGAAATCTAAAATACATCACTTCTTTGACTTTGTACTATAGAATTATTTATCTAGATCATGGTTATTGAACACAACCAGAAGCTTATCTATTTTTCACACCACTTCCCCTTGCCCCCACCCCCCACACACACACAACCTAAAGCTGGAAGGAACCATTAGAAATCAAGCAGACCTCTCCCTGTCTTAGGATGAGAAGATATCAGGAGCCCCACTTCACAGATGAGGCAATCACAGCTGACTTAAGTTCAGGCAAGCAGGCAACACTAACTATGGGGTTAGGATCCGCCAGAGGCTCCAAGAAGCATTCACTGTACTCTTCTAAACAAATTTATACAATCAGTATAAATTATTGCATTTCACAGTCTAGCTCTCCAGCTCATCTTGAGAATCACTAATGTGGTTTGATTCATTACTTTTAATTTCCCACCATTTGAACAGTCTCAGTGCTCTCCTCATAGCACTAGAAGTAAAGGTCTGTGGACTCGGTGCCAAAGTAACACTAGAAAGATTCACAGTGACAAAGGGCCATCAAAACAGAAAACAGTGCTATTATTTGTGCATTAGTTAAATTTACTGGTGGTAAATCTACAAGAGGTGCATTCACATCAGACAATGTGGGTAAAAAACAGCCCACCTCACGGCCCCAGTGTCTGGAAGCACAAAAGTGGCTACACAATACAACACAGTATCTTTGGAAAATAACCCGCGGCTTTGAATCCAAGACGGGAAGCCCGAGATCCGCTTGAGAGCATGAGGAAATGAGGAGAGAGTGATGAAAAGCTACCGTCGTGAGCACATTACACCTTTTAAGCAGTGAGAAATTCATTTAATAAACCGACTGAAGCCTGAAATCGAATTAAACCTAAAAGAGGCATCAACCTGAAATGCTAATAAGTTCACACTTAAGTTGTATACAAGGCAGCTCTGCCGTGCGTGCCTTTAATAATGCATTACCCAAAGTCTTCTCCGTATTCATTTGAGCCGCGCAGCAACGTGACGTGAATTATTTCTACACTCTACTCTGGGTACAAATATCTTCACGCAGGCAATGTGTCTGGCCACGTTCCCTGTCAAGGTGAATGAGATGTGGTTCTCAAGGGATGTGACTGTGGTTGTGAAAAGGAAAGTCAAAACAGTAAGGATACATCCGTACCTTTCATTAAGAAAAACAATGGAGTATTTTTCTATCTAATTACTTGGCGTCCTGTATTTAATTTGAATGTGCAAGACTAAGAATGCAGATTGCCAAATTGCTTTATAGAAACTAAAGCTTCAATTAGTTCAATTTCAAGCTGGAGCACATCTTCAGACAGGCACCAGTAGCACTGGGTACAGCAATCCTGTGGTTCAGCTCTCTTTTAGTTCCTCCTGAGGCTGGGCTCCCTTTTTTAACCTGAGAGTGGTTTAGGGGCAGAGGAGGGGCTGGAAAGTTCTTGTAAGCTGTGAGCATCACGACATCAAGGTCTGGCTCTGGGTTACTACAACACCCTCTTAACTGCTCACTGCTCTTGCCCTTACGCCTAAGGACTGGTCTCATAACACAGTACAGTGTCAACTTCCAGCTCAAATCCTTTCCATGTCTGCCCATCTGTGATGGTTCATTTTATGTGTTGACTTGACTGGGCTAAGGGACGCCCAGATAGTTGGTAAAACATTATTTCTGGGTGTGCTCGAGAGGGTGTTTCCAGAAGAGATTAGCAACTGGAATCAGTAAACTGAGTAAAGAAGATCCACCCTCACCAGCATGGGTGGGCATCACCCAATCCATGGAGGTCCTGAATAGAACAAAAAGGCAGAGGAAGGGGGGAATGCGCTCTCTGCTAGAGCTGGGACATCCATCTTTTCCTGCCCTCGGCCATAGACACTACTGATTCCCAGACCCTCTTACTCAGACTAGGATGTATACCATCAGCCCCGGATCCTCGAGCCTTTGGACTGGGACTTACACCATTGGCTCCCCTGGACTCAGGGCCTTTGGACTCAGACTAAATTACACCACCAGCTTTCCTGGGTCTCCAGCTTGCAGATGGCAGAAAGTGGGACTTCTCAGCCTCCATAGTTACATGAGCCAATTCCTATAAAAAAATCTCCTCATATATACAGTTGGCCCTTGAACACTGTTGGGGTTAGGGGCTCCATCAACCCTCTGTGCAGTCGAAAATCCATGTATCACGTAAGAGTCGGCCCTCCGTATCCAGAGATTCAACTGACTATGGATCGTGTAGTACGTTAGTATTTGCTATAGAAAACCATCCATGTATAAACAGACCTGCACAGTTCAAACCTATGTTGTTCAAGGGTCAACTGCATGTATTACTGGTTCTGTTTCTCTGGAGAATCCTAAATAGTAAACTATCTAACTTGGATAAAATGCACAATAGTTTACAAAGCCCTACCTGACACATATACATACACACACACACATACATTTTATTTATATGTGTATGTGCGTAATTATATATATACACATTTACACACACGTATGCATATATATACGTGCACATATACATACCTATATATACACATACGTATACATACATATGTATATATACACACATACATATAGATACACAGGGCAACCCTTGAACAACATGGGGGTTAGGGACACCAACTCACCACACAGTCAAAAATCCAGGTATAACTTACAGTTGTCCCTCTGTATATACGGCCCCTCTGTACCCACTAATTCAGCCAACTGCAGATCGTGTAGTACTGTAGTATTTACTACTGAAGAAAATCCACCTATTTAAGTGTACCTGCGCAATACAAACCCATGTTCTTCGAGGGTCAACTGCATTGATTATTGGTTCTGTTTCTCTGGTGAACTCTATCTAGTAAATCTAACTGCGATAAAATGCACAACGGCTTACAAAGCCCTATGTGACCTGCCATCCTGATCACTCCGCACTCCATTGCAGCTGCCCTGGCCTCCTTGCTCCTCCTTGAGCACTTTGGGCATGTGTACAGCCCGGGGCCTCTGCGCTCGCTGCACCCTCTTCCTGGAACCCTTCTCCGGATATCCATGTGATTCACATCGTCTCCTCCAAGTCTTCACCAAACGTCACCTTCTCAGTGAGGCCTACCCTCATCACCCCATTTACAGTCAGTCCTCATTATTCTCTGATTCTGTTTTTGCGAATTTGCCTACTCACTAAAATTTATTTGTAACCCCAAATCAATACTCGAGGTACTTTTGCAGTCATACACAGACAAGCTCAGAGCAGAAAAAATTGTGAACCACCCAGCACCCATGTGCCTGGCCAAGACGGAGCGAGGCAGCACTCTGCCTTCTTGTTTCAGCTCTCAGACTGTAAACAAGTGTCCTTTTCATAGTCTGTCTGGTACCATGTGTTTTGTACTTTTGTGCTTTTTTTTTTTTTTTTTTTTTTTTTTTTGGTGATTTCACTGTTTAAAATGTCCCCCAAGGATACTGCTGAAGTTCTATCTACTGTTCCTAAGCACAAGAAGGCTGTGATGTGCCTTACGGAGAAAACATGTATGTTAGACAACCTCACTCAGGCACGAGTTACAGTGCTGTTGGCCATGAGTTCAAGGCTAAT
Organism: Physeter macrocephalus; assembly: GCF_002837175.3. Classification (NCBI taxonomy): domain Eukaryota; kingdom Metazoa; phylum Chordata; class Mammalia; order Artiodactyla; family Physeteridae; genus Physeter; species Physeter macrocephalus. The sequence continues at coordinate 35,223,446 of NC_041217.1, forward strand.
GAATCAACAGTATATATTAAATAAGTGCCCTTAAACAGAAACTTACAGTAAAACAAGGTTACATATTGACCGGCTGACAAAAATGTTGCAACCAGAGACTCACAGGAACCTAATCCTGTATTTCCCCAGGAGCGATGGCTCAGTATTCGCTGATTCATTGTTCGCAGAACGTTTATTGACTGAATATTGCAATGCTTCCCCTGGAACTCCAGATCTCCCTTACCTGGCTCGAGTTTTGCCACAGCATTTATCATGTCCTAACATGCCATATTACTTATTATGTTGATTATTATCTGTCTCACCAGCTGGAAAGTAAACTCTGTGAGAGGGCATGCTTTCACTTGTTTTGTTCACTACTCTGTCCCTAGCACCTAGCACAGTTTTTGGTATAATAGGCACTCAGAAAATATTTGTTGGATCAATAAACGAATACACAAATCAACGGAGAGTCAGAACTTCCCCTGAAGCGGGGGTCTGGACAAGTAGGTTCCTGAAGGGTAAGTCACACACGAGGGCATCCAGGGAAACAAGGAATACGGTGGCGATTCTGGGCTGGATAGGGTTTATCAGGGGAAGGTGAGAGAAACAACAGCTCAGGGTCAGCTGGGACTAACGGAGGTGGAGGCCAGATGGGACAGAAGAAGTTTGCCCGCAGGCTCTGAAGCTGAACCAGGTGGACAGTTAGGAGGTTTCTAAAGGTGGACTGTACGCTGGGCAGGTGCAGATCACCCGGGACACAGAATCCAATGAGCTCCAAATGGAGGGGAAAGGGGGCGCCAGGAGCACCCATAACGTTTCCTAGGTCTCTATATGGTCAATGCAGAACTGCTAAAAGAAATTATTAATAATCCCTGATAAATAAATTGCTGACGTTGGTTCCCCTGGAATAAGTTCCAGAGGTGCCCAGGTAGGAAGGACTGTCTCACCAATCAACAGCGGCAGGTCAGAGTGTCTGCCCGGGCAACTTCTGACTTGGGGCTCGACTCTGACAACTCAGCTGGTGTTCTGCCTGTGGAGTCTGAACTACACAGGCTACAGCACTCCCAATCCTCATTGACTTGCTGTCAGCACACCTGTAGGGTGACCGCAACCCATCCTGCCCCAAGTGAATTCTGATATGCTGTGCAGCTTATATTTTAAGTCAGCTCACCCCAACCACATACATCTTTAATGCCTGCATGATTCGGTAACAACCAGAACATGAACCTTATTTAATTTATAAAGAAAGATTAAACCCTCATTTCCACCCCGGCACGTACGCAGCATTAGCCCATTAACAGGTGGAGAAACTAAAACTTAGAGAGGTTAAAGAAACTTAATCAAGGTCCCAGACCTACCAAGGAAAGAATGTGATGTCGGGTCTGTCAGACTCCAAAGCTCCACCTTATTCCCTATACTATGTAATTCTTTAAATGCTTTTTAAACAAATTGATATAAAAATTGCTGTACTTTCTCAACAACTTTATGTCAATGGTCACATACTATTATCCAAACGAAAACAACTTATTTTCTGTATTTTCAGGGAATTCGTGTAAATCGATTTATTTTTCATGGTGTCCATTAACTCTATGATTATTGCACCTTAAAGACATAATTGTTTAAACCTAATTATTGCCAAAATATTTTTTTTAAAAAGCTAACATTAAGTAAATGAAGACATGTTATTGAGAAAGGACATGGTGTGGTCCCAGCTCTACTACTTACCTCTTTGGGAAAATCATTTAACTTCTATGGCTTTTATTTTCCTTGTCAATAAAATGGGAATAATAAAAATAAGACCTTCTCTGACTAACCCACTGAACCCACAGATGAGACAACAGATGTGGAAGTATTTTTAAATGCTGAAGTACTTTACAGGCTCAAGGATGGTCATGCCTGTCTTGGGATACATTACTTGTTGGCATTTAATTCCCTGAGGGCAGAGACTCCCCTACTCAGCTCTGTATGCATAAATTGGTGGCTGGCACATAGTAGGTGCTCAATAAATACTTACTGAACAAAGAGAATTTGGACTTTTAGTTATAATCCATTAAGACGGCATTTACAATTTATTTAAATAGTCTGTAAGTGGAAGATAATAATAAAATCAATCATTTTAATATTTGAGAATCAAATATGAAGTGGCAGAATAATTTGGAAAAAGCCCATGCAACAGGGACACTCTGCTCAGTGAGATGCTGATGAAACTTGCCTTGGAAAAGCAGATTTTTTGCTGCCCTGCTGCCGGGCACCTCCACCAGTGGTCCGAGCACTGAGCCATCAGTCATGAATTTAACCCCACACAGTCCAAGTGGCTTTGCAGACAGACCGCCCCATCCTGCTAATCCTCTCACAAATGCCCTTCTCTCATTATGGAGGGAGGGGCTTCGGACAACTATTCTCCATACCAGAAAAACATCAAGGCACATTCCCTGCTGCCAGCAGTTCAAGTATCCATCTGTGTTTGGAGGAGCATCATGTTTGAGAAACTCACAAGAACAGCCTGTGTGGAGTTCTCGAGGGCAGCTCCTGTAACTTCTCTACATTGTGCTGACGTAGCACTAAATCCCTGTAGCCCAGGCTCCATCAGGGAAGAGCTTTTATAGAGTGGGAGACGATCGCTTTCCCCACCTCACCTCATACCCTCCCCTCTCCTCTGACTCCTCAGCCAGGAGACCTGGACCTCAGGTTACTAAGGATTTCCCCAGATTACAAGAGGTAGCCCTAACCCTCCCCTTTTGCCATGCCAAGGAGTCAAGGACCACGGTCAAATCCCTCAGGTCATTCAAGCTGAGGTCTCCCACTCAAACCCACAAGAGGTGATGGCACAGTTTCTTGGCTTTATTGATAGGACTTGAGGGACCAATGACCTTCAGAAAGTAAAGTGCACAGACCACATGGTAGTTGCTCATGATTTTGAGTCAAACACAACATCTGGCAGACGATCTTGCTAGCAACCTTTAGGAAATTAAATCTGCTGTCAAATCGGAAACGAAACACAGAAAACCGGTCCCTCGGATTTCTTTATGGGCCAACCTCATGGAACTGAGTGACCACATACCTATTAGGAGAAAACACACCCTGTCTCAAATATATCACATCTCACCCTGCTGTCGAAACTCACTTGAGAAATCCTAGGGAATCTAAAATTTTGGCGCTCAATTTTTGCAGTAAAACTCCAAGACTGCAAGAAGGGTACCTAATCCCAGCTGTAACAAAAATATAAGTAGTCTGGGAAATATATTGCTACGACAATTACTGCTACCAATTAAGTCAGTTGCCAACTAGGCAAGTAATATCTTTGTATGCAGATTTATATTATTGTAAGCAGCTCTTTACAGGAAACCAACCTCAGCAGGAAGCCCCTTTTCTTATCACTTTGGCAAAGCTATATTGTACCTAACTTTCAAACCAGGCACCTGCATGCTCTACTCGTTTCCAGGCCAAGCACAGCTTTCAAATATTTTAATCACACAATACCTTGCCTAACTTGTCGGTTCTTTCCATAGATCAAAGAAGTGGAAATGAAGAATAAGTAATTAACAGATGACCAGATCTCCTCCCTAGCTTCCCCTTCAGTAACCTCCGGAACAAGCCGTGAACAAGCCGTGAACAAACCAACAAACCGTGTGAACAAGATAACATCTAGAGGAAGATAACGAGGAGTCGACAAGCCTGCACACATTGGCGGTGGCATTGACTCTGACCCCCACCTCAATGCTTAACTGAAATTACTTCCCTGGTGCTCTTTAAAAGCTTTCATGGCTGAGCAGAATCTTCAGAGGTTGTTTCTGGGGGACACTGAGTCTACCATCTCCCCAGATTGCTGGCATTCTGATTAAAGGCAACTTTCCTTTCTACCATTTGTGAGTAATGATTTTGTAAGCAGCGATCAGCGGGACCCCCATTCGATAACATTAGGATGACAATGTTTCATAATGGGATTTGGGCTACGTCACCACCAAGCCTCTGTGAGTCCATTTTCCTGTCCCCCTGATAACAACCCTGCTTCCCACCCACAGCACAAGAACCTCAACTGTAATAATGAAGCCAGCAAGCTCGTCTGACTGCTGCTAACTCATTCACTGTTCACAACCCAGTTGGCACCTGTAGGATACCCAAGATGTATATTTTAATTAACTTCTTAGCAAATCCTCTATACACTGCTGCTGGCAACATTTCCCAGAAACATAATGACTACTTGTATCTATCATCTCGACTTTAACAGTAAGGTAAGGTCATGTCTGCAGGCATTGCTTTCCAGAAGTCTGGTGGGCCAGATCTCCTGTGTAAATAGTCTCATAGGGAAAGCCATGCCCCTCCCTGCAATGGGGAGCAGGAAGGAAGCCCTCCAAAATCCAAAGAAGGTTGTCTGCAGGACACAGTCAGCTCCCAGGAGAGAGAGGTCAGACTTTCCTTCCTGGATGGCACATTCCCTCACCCATGGGCTTCTTACACAAGAGGAACAATTCTAGGAGAACTGAGGGAAGAGGGCAGAGAAAGGGAGAAGTCCACGTGAAGGAAAAACAAGTTGGAGGACAAAGGCATCCTGGACCACAAATAGGGGTGGCTCACTGTTCCTAAGTTTTTGTGACTGTAGGTCAGTGGCCTCCATCTTGCTTGGGTGGCTCCAAGTCTGGCTTGACTGATTCCTTATCTCTGCATCAAGAGTTATCTCCCAGGCCCCTCCTTACCTTGGGGCTGATTGAGTTCACCCTCCCCCCACTCCCCATCTCTTTAGTCCCTCTGTGGTCCCCTCCCCTGAGAACACCAGCAAAAGCTCCTGCTGGAGTTCTTCCGGGGCCCAGTCCCTGTGACCCATGTGAATGTAAGATACTGAACATTCACAGATACTTAGAGTCACCCAAGGCCATCCTCCAGGTAGTCTACGGTCATGGCATGCCAGCGAGGAGGAGTCCTTAGGAGCCCTCTAGCCCAGCCCAGTGCCTCTTAAGTTTTAATGTGCACACAATGTTCCTAGGAGATCTTGTTAAAAAGCAGATTCTGACTCAGTAGGTCTTGGGTGGGACCCAATATTCTGCATTTCTAACAAGCTCCCAGAAGAGGCTATTCCCCAGACCATACTTGGGCTAGCATGGCTCTTGCGAAATACAGACATTGGCTGTATTAAATACCAAAAATACAAAATAACCAAATACAAAATAAGTAAGGTATGGTAGTCCCTGGCCTCCAAAAGCTCAGTGAGCTAGACACAATGACTGCAAGAGCACGTATACGTATTAAAATACATGAACGTACACGGTACCATGGAGTAAAGAGGAGACAGCAATCCCTCTGCTGGGGGGTTGAGCACAGCTTGACAGACACTGAAGCTCGGACTGACTTGAAGACTATGCGGTATCTTGCCTGATAGAAGGAGAAGCATGACAGCGAGCCCTGCAGTACTAGCACATCAGCACCAAGGTCATGAAGGTTTGTGAGAGAACTGGATGGGCTCGACTGAGGAACAGTGAGCAGTTCTGCCCCGTTGTCTTATAAGGTGAGTGAGAAGCATTTGAAATGGTAGGTTGGAGCCAGGTTTGTATGTCATGCTTAACAATGAAATATTATTAGAGAATCAGTCTTAACTTTACCCTGCAGGTTATCTATAGCTTACAGTACTCAGGAGGAGACAGTATTCATCTTGTTCATTAGGTAAGTAGTTGGACAGTATCAGAGAATTTTATTAGCACACCAAGAGAAAAAGCTTTGAAGGCCTACTATAGTCAGGTGGATCGAATAAAGATGGCAGGTAACATGTCTGGAGCTAAAGTCGTCTGAAATCTCAGGACTCACAAGATGGATGACATCAAATATTATTGCACTTCTTGGTATAATGGGAAAAGGAAACCTATTTACCCGTGGTGCTAGTGAAGGTATGAATTTTCACATACTCATCTACAAGCAAATGCATTATGCATCTAAACCTTTCTTATTAAGAGGATTAGGATTTAGATTTTAAGGCAATTAGAATGTACTACCTATGTGACTCTGGAAACATTACTTACATCTCTAGTTCTTACGTGGTGATGATGATATTTAAATCCTTATCCAGCAATTCTACTACAAGAAAAAATAAGTTAATTCTAACAGGGAACTTTTTGTGTGTGTGTGTGTGTGTGGTACGCGGGCCTCTCACTGTTGTGGCCTCTCCCGTTGCGGAGCGCGGGCTCCGGACGCACAGTCTCAGCGGCCGTGGCTCAAGGGCCCAGCCGCTCCGCGGCATGTGGGATCCTCCTGGACCGGGGCACGAACCCGTGTCCCCTGCATCGGCAGGCGGATTCTCAACCATTGCGCCACCAGGGAAGCCCCAACAGGGGACTTTTTAAAACTAAAACAATGTATTTTGTTCTCAGCAATCCCTACTTCCGCGTTGTCCAACTGCTCACAAATTTAGCACTAAGTCTAACTGAATTGGATCTTAGGGTATTTTTCTCCATATTAATAAAGAATACCCCCTTCTACCTATAATACCTGGGCCACAAGGCTCTCTGCCCTAGAGGAGAAGAATATGTCAAAAGAGAAGATAAAAAACCTGCCCCTTGTGACTCAGTGTACTCAGGGAAGGGGAGGAAGGGATGAAAGAGGATGAAAGAATTCAGAAACCTGTCCTGGCTCCTCTTCCCATCAGCCCACCCCAGGACACCCTAAAAGGGAAGTCCATTATACAGATGGAGATAAAAACCCCAGCAGAGAGACTCCGGCTTTCCTTTCTGGTTGGAACTCTGAGAGACCACCTTGCAGGACGCTCTTTACAACAAAGAGTGGGCATATTGGAAGATATATAGTTAGGCAGAGTGAAGGAGAGAGCGTAGCTGCATCGCTGAACCTCCTTTAGCAACCTTATGGCAAAAGAGATTCAGAAGTTCCACATGGAAGGTAGTAAGATGCGAGCCAATAAACCTGGTTTAGGGACACCTGTGATGAATGGCAAGGTGAGTACACTGCAAAGTGTAGTGCACAGCCTTGCCAGGGCCTGGCTGAGACTCAAAGGGGTCTGCCTAGTCAAAAGAACTGGGATGAAGCTGAGTCAGGAAGAGAGGAAGTCTGGGCCAGCTTCACCAGCTTCTTCGCAGAGGTTCCTGGGGCTCAGATAAGATCCGCATTCTCCTTTGAGTCCACTTTAATGGGGCTTTTGCCCCTACCACTTCACTAAAACTGCTTCTGTCAAGGTCACCAGTGACCTCCATAGGGGCAACTCCAGTGTCAATTGTTATCTTCCTTTACTACTTTAGGTAGGGATATGAAGAAGCAGACTGGACACAACAGAAGAAAGGAGCAATGAACTTAAAGATAAGCCAATAGAAAGTATCCAAATCAAAACACAGAAAGGAAAAAAAAAAAGAATTGGGAGGCAAAAAGACAAACCAAGCATCAAAGAACTGTAGGATAATACCAGAGAGTCTAATTGGAATGCCAGCAGGAAAAGAGAAAATGGTAGGAAAGAAATATTTGAAGAGATAATGCAAAGAATTTTTCAAAATTAATGAAAGAAAATAAACCATAGATCCAAGCTCAGAAAACTCCAGGCAGAAAACAAAGAAAACTATACCTAAGCACATCACAGTCAAACTGTTGAAACCAAAGATAAAGGGAAAATCTTGAAGTCAGCCAGAAGGAAAAAAAAGAAACATAACACACAGAGGAATTATATGAGACTTCTTGTCAGAAACTATGCAAGCCAGCAGATAATGGAAAGACATCTTTAAGACACTGAAAGAAAAAAATAACTGTCAACATAAAATTCCATATCCAGTAAAAATATCTTTCAAAAATGAAGACAAAATAAGAACATTTTCCCCAAAAAAAGAAATAATAGTTTATATAATTTATGGCCAGCAGACCAGAAGGCTAAGGAAGTTCTTCAGGCAGAAAGAAATATAATATCAAATGGAATATTTGAATTTATACAAAGAAATTAATAGTACCAGAAATGGGCTGGGGGAGGAGAGTTATCATTTAGTGGGTCTGGAGTTTGTGTTTGGGAAGATGAAAAAGTTGCACAGATGGATGGTGGTGATGATCACGGAATAATATGAATGTACTTAATGCCACTGAACTGTACACTGTTAAATGGTTAAGGGACTTCCCTGGAGGTCCAGTAGTTAAGACTCTGCACTTCCAATGCAGGGGGGCATGGGTTTGATCCCTGGTCAGGGAATTAAGATCCCACATGCTGCACGGCACGGCCAAAATAAAATAAAATAAAATGATTTAAATGGTAAATTTTCCCATCTCATTAAGGGAAAAAATGTAGATACTTCAGTAACTGAAGGCCATCATAAAATCACAGAAAAGGAAAGTACTGATAAGAGCTCAGATGATGCTATTGACCTGATCTGCATTCAAGTTCACATTAGTATAGTGACCTTAGGTGATAAACTTTAAAAACTCCAAATTACTTACTAGTTCATTAGGGAAATAAACTCTTCTTCAGAGATATACTGTGGGCATTGATATAACCTTTGAAAAATACATAGCTCTATATAGTGACATGGAGTAAATCTTCAATAAATGTGAGCTCCTCATACTACAAAAAAAGTAAATTTTATATTAAGTTGTGTATGTTACCATGATAGATAGATAGACAGACAGACAGACAGATGGGTAGATACGAAGGCATAAAAAAAGAACAAATAACAAATGGGATAAACAGAAAGCAATGATCAAGATGGTAGATTTAAATGCAGCCACACCAACAATTACATAAATGCCCCAATGGCAGAGACTGTCAGTTTGGATAAAAAAGTAAAACTCAACTCTACGCTGTCTACAAAAAAACTTATTTTAATTATAAAAACACACAAGGTTAAAAGTAAAAGGATGGAATAAGATATGTCGTGAAAACACATCAAAAAAAAAAGCTGGATTCACTATATTAATATTAGACAAAATAAACCTCAGAACGAGAAATATTAACAATAAAGAGGATCATTATAAAATGATAAAATGATTCCTTCATCAAGAAAGTATAATACTCCCAAATGAGTGTGCACGCAGTAGCAGAGCTTAAAATTCAGAAAGCAAACATGAAATCCAAAGCCCTTGAAATGGCCCCCTGTTCTCCTGGCCACCCACCTGCCTCTACATTTACTCTTGCTCATTCTGCCCCACCACACTGGCAGCCCCGCCATGCCTTCCACACCGAGGCTCACGCTCTGTCCTCCATGTACTTTCTGCTGGGAACACTCTGCTCAGCCACCAGTGAGGCCACTCCCTCATTTCGTCCAAGGCTCTGCTCACATGGCGCCTCCTCAGTGAAACTTCCTTGTCCACCACATTTCACACTGCAACTCCTACCACTCCCTATCCCCTTCACCTGGCTTATCTTTCTCTATAGTTATGAATTTCTAACACACTACCTAGTTTACTTATTTTGCTTATTATCTTCCTCTTATTATTATTATGGAAGTCCCATAAGGGGCAGGATGTTCTGCTTTTTTTTCTCACTACTTTACGTCATGAGCCTAAAACAGCATCTCCCACATAGGCACTCGACATTTACTGACTGGCTTTTAAAACTGAAATGCCCCTTTCCAGTCCCATTCCCAGATATCATAATGAGGAAGAGTGGATAAACTGTCTGAAATAGAGAGATTACATTTATTTGGTATATTAGAGTGATAACACATGAACTACCATCCATGACGTGAAGAATATGAAAATGACCAGCCCAGTACCTAGCACATGTGATCACTTGCTCAGCCCTCTTGCTCCACTCCTTTCCCATCCCTCCAAGAGTTTTGGGACTTTATCACATACACTTTTGTACAGCCGAAACCTAACAGAGCCTGGTTCATGGGAGACATGATGATAAATGAAGAAATGAGCCCTCCTCTTTATTTTTTTTTAAACATCTTTATTGGAGTATAATTGCTTTACAATGGTGTGTTAGTTTCTGCTTTCTTCCCACTAGCTATCTATTTAACATTTGGTAGTGTATATATGTCCATGCCACTCTCTCACTTCATCCCAGCTTCCCCTTCCCCCTCCCCGTGTCCTCAAGTCCATTTTCCACGTCTGTGTCTTTATTCCTGTCCTGCCCCTAGGTTCCTCAGAACCTTTTTTTTTTTTTTTAGATTCCGTACATATGTATTAGCATACGGTATTTGTTTTTCTCTTTCTGACTGACTTCACTCTGTATGACAGACTCTAGGTGGATGGACCTGAGCCCTCCTCTTAATGCCAACTCATTCAGAACATCTTGCTTGATAAGCCCAGCTGGAAGTAATCTCCGTTGCCCCAGTACTCCACATACACTCACTGCCTAAATTAGTCTTTAAGCCTTGTCATATTCTGCCATGTATTCGATATTTAAGCACATGTCCTCAGAGGGCAAACAAAATTCACATTTATTTCCCTCTGTTCTTCTTAGCACATGGGATATACTCAATAGTTACGTGTTAAGTGAATGGAAGTAGTATTAGGAAAGACGGGAACCACGGTACGTTTCACCTCTACAAAGAAGAGTCCTGAATGGCTAAGAGCACGTGTATTACGAGCTATATAACAATGGTATATTGTCATATAGTCAGTAACAATATGTTATATATGATAGGGGTATACATGATAATGATCCTACCACAGACATCACTCTAGCCATAACTGAATTATACGCTCATTTCATTCATTCACTGTTCATTCCACAAACATTTACTGAACGCCTCCTAACTGCTCAGCGATGCAAAAGGCGTATGTGATATGATAACAGCACAGTGCTGGCCCTACCTTGAGGAGTTCACAGCCCAACAGAAAGAGACAGGCATGTCGACAAGTGATTATAATGCCAATGTGTACAAACCATGGTAATAGTGAAAGTACAGAGAGTACCATGGAAGCACAGCAAAAGGGTACCTAATTCAACCTTAGAGAACCAGGTACCCCAGAAAAGATGCAGTGTGAGGTAAGAGCAGAAGATGCAGAAGTAGGAGGGAACAGAGAATGGGTGGAGGAGGAGCTGAATGGGCAAAGGGTCTCAGTGAAGAGGCAGCTGACGGCCTTGGAGGAAAACAAAGAGCCCGATAGAGCCAGAACATCGAACTGAGGGAGGGGCTGTAAAGAGATAAGGGTTCCCTCCCCTCTCACACTGAAACCCCTCACATCCAGCCCCCAGCCCCTTTACTCCACTGAAGCAAGCTCTCTTGATAAGGTTAGTAATAACCTCCAGTTGACAAACCCCAAAAGGCTTCATCACCCTCACCCTCTCAGAAGCACTGGGCTCTGGTAACCGCTTCCTCCTTTCTCAAAACACTCTTTGTTCTTCTTGGTAAAATATGCTCCCTAGTTGTTCTTCTTTATTTACCAAGAGAAGTTGGCCTTCTCTAGCCAATCCTTTTTTTTATCTGCTTTACAGGCTCAAACCTGTCCACCCAGGCTGAAAGTGCTGAAGTCCTAAAATCTCAGTCCTTGTCTGAAGACTAAATTCCTCCCTGGGCCTATAAGGTCATCTTTGGTCAGAGAGGCCCACCTGCATGCAATCTCATCTCAAATGACCCCCAAACATGTGCTCTCTGCACACCACACAATGGCCTTCTTCGGGCCAGAGAACTGCCACATTCTCCTACCAGAGGGCCTTTGGACAGGCCATTTCCTCCTCCTGGAAAACTCATTCCCCTCCCACTCAACTTTCAGACCTCAGGTCAATCCATATCTCAGCAGAAGAGCTTTCTATGACGAGAACAAATCCCTCTACACAGGTTCTAAGAGCACCGTGGATCTCCCCTTCACAGCATCTGTCTCAGTGCAATTCTATTAGTCTTTGAATTCGTATCTCTCTTCCCCATTAGACTATCACATGGCAAGTGCTCAGAATAAAGAGAATGAAAGACAGTAGCTGGGGCCAGATCAGGAAAGGCTCTGCAAGAATCTGTTCCCCTTCCTAAGGCTAAGGGTGATGGTAGTCTTTGAATTCGTATCTCTCTTCCCCATTAGACTAGCACATGGCAAGTGCTCAGAATAAAGAGAATGAAAGACAGTAGCTGGGGCCAGATCAGCAAAGGCTCTGCAGGAATCTGTTCTCCTTCCTAAGGCTAAGGGCGATGGTAGCAAATGTTTCTTAAAGTGCGGTCCGTGGACCACAGATCATTTTAGTTGCTTGACAAAATTCAGATTACTGGGCCCTACTCCAAACTACTCAAACAGAATCTAGACATGGACTCCTATTCTGCCATTTAACAAGCCTTGCAGATGATTCTAATACATACTATCATCTGAGGCCTACTCCTCAGTCCACTAGTAATAGTAATGTGGAATCTGACCATGGTTTCGACCAATTTTCCAAGGGAACATGCACTCAGGGGGGCAACCTGGGATGCCAGGAGCAATCTTCACTCAAAGCAAAGAAGCAAGGGCCTGCCTTCCCCTCGACTGATAAGTAATCAAGCTGGTCCTACTCCTCCCAAGCCCAGGCCCAGGCAGGAGACGTTATATCATGTAAAACAGGGAGACAGGACAGAGAGGAGAAGCAATGGATGGAAAGCTCCAGGGGGGTCCAAGGAGGAGAATCTGAGGTTCAGTTACTCAGAACCCCCGGGGGGGCATAATTTTCCCATCCCAGATGACACCTACTCAGCCCCTTTCTTTTCCTCAGGAGGCTCCAAATTTGACCCTTATCCTTTGCTGCTGCACAAACACCACTGATTGTCCACGATGAGGGTTTCACTCCTTCCCACCCACTGCGGAAAAGAGGACAGCCTCTCCCTAGTCTGTTGTCCCTGAAATAATGAAAGTCCTTTAAATTTTTCTTTTTTTGTTGTTGTGGTGGTGGTGGTGATGGTGGCTGGCTGGTTTGCTGGTTTGGGGCCTTTAATGAGGAGGAATAAAAGAGTTGTTTCCTTTACTCACCCCCTGCTCTTTTTTGCACCAGACCCAACAAAGAAACACAAATTCCCTCTTGGATTCTAATGGTAAGTCGTTCAATACAGAAAAGATAGAAACATTCACATTTGAAAGAAACACAGAACCTAGAATGCACGCTGTAGGATGGGGGGCCCAGAAAGAGCCTCAGGTACAACATAGGAAACAGATTATACGGAAGCAGGTGGCATTGTATAAACGCACCGTAAATGCGGTCAGGATGGCAGGTTACCCACTGGGAATAATTAAGTTCGACCCATACTTCACATGTAAGCCAATTTCCCTTTTATCTCTTAAAGGAGTGGGAGGCATGGGGGATCATCTTTCTTTACTTGGGAAATATCTGTTTGTTGAGGGCCTACTATGTGCCAGGCCCAGTGCTAGGTGATGCAGAGACTATGGAGAGCGGGTTTCTGAGAATCTACAGAAAAACTCTTTCAGTAGCTTACGGATCCCCAAATGAAGGATTCTTGCCTTATATAAAAGTTAGTAAATGTCAAATGGACTTCCTCAGATTATCACCAAAGGCAGAAACTACACAGGAAAATAAGAAGAGACCTGACCGCATACGAAGGTTAAAACTGATACATCAAAATGCCTATAAACATTTCAGAGAAACAGCACGTTGCACTTTGAATTTAATCCTCAGAACGGAGGTGGGGCAAAAAGCAACACGGGTTTGCTAAAGGGAGGGCATGAATTAGAAACAAGATAGTGCTAAGTGCCCATAAGGTTACCGGCTGGCAGATGTGGGACAATTCTCCATCCTTGTTGACAAAGAGGGTCTGACCCAGCCTGATGTAGGACAACGAAACAGAGCAGGAGGAGGAGGACAGCCATCAAGGTGGCCACGTGCCAGGGGACACAGGAGGAGGAGACACTGGCAGGAGAAACAACGTCCAGTTTTTATGTGGGCGCCAGGTGAAGCCCCCTTCCCACCTCCACTGAGGCAGCCGTTTCTGGATTGCCATTTGTAACATAAGGGATGTAACGTAAGAACAGAAACCCCGTGGACCCCACACCATTCCCTTGGTCAGTTACTCAGGGTTAAATGGCAACTCCCTATCTCCTCACCCCTTTGGTACAGAGAGGCCGACCCACTGCCCGACTGCCCCCTCCCCTCACCCCCTGCACCATCTCCCTTTCTGGGGAGTCAGTACAAAAGCCACTGTCATTCTCAAGTACCCCTAAGCTCCAGAGCCTGTCACACAAGCCTTACATTCCAGACCCTGGAGGAGGAATCCACTTCAGCTCCATTTCACTGGAGACAGTGAAAGGCAGTGATTCTGAGCACAGATGCTTCAGCCATGTGCTTGGGTTCAAATCCCAGCTCCACCACTAACTAGCAGTGTGATTTAAGGATTTAAGGTGTGTGATTCTATCCGTTTCATCATTTGTAAAGTGGGGACAATAGAACCTACACCATAGGAGTTTTGTGAGGATTAAATAAATTAAATCTAGAAGAGCATTCAGAAATGTGCCTGGCATGACACTGTTTGCTGCCACTGCCTCTATTATTATTATTATTACTCCTGCCATAACTGTTGACCCTTGAACAACATGGGTTTGAACTGTGTGGGTCCACTTATACTCGGATTTCTTTCAGTAGTAAATACTACAGTACTATTTGGTCCGAGGCTGACTGAATTCAAGGATGCGGAACCACGGAACCACGGATACAGAGGACCGACCATAAATTATACGTGCATTTCCAACTGTCAGGAGGGTCGGCGCCCCAACCCCTGAGCTGCTCAGGGGTCAACTGTATTCGTTGTGAGGAAGTGTTTTCAAAGCACTTCCCTCCAAGTCCTGTTCCGCGTTCTCCACCTTCCATCGTAGCCCCTCCCTCGGAAGAATCCTATCTCCAAAGAGAAACAGTTGTCAAACTCCTCTCTCACATCAAAGTCTGAATGGAATCTCTTTTCTTCCTGTAAGTTTGCAACGTTCTCCCTCATCTGGTATCAAGGACGTGGCACTATGTCAGATAAAATAATGACAGTAATTAAGTGAGAAAGGCGTACATCCCTCACTCCTCAGGAGGCAGATTCATTCTCAGGAAAACTGCAAGCAGACACAATATTTTGACAAGCCATGTACACACATTTAACAAGAAAAACAGGGAGATAGAGAGGGTGGGGTATTGACAGTGGTCACGGTGTGTATACCTCAGCAAGGACATGTCAGTGCCAGCAACACAGAGCAACTGCTCAAACGCCAGATCAAACTATTTGAAAAATCTGGCTCTTCAGACCTGGTGTCCAAAATTACAGAGAAGAGTGACTGTTCACCCATTCAGCACATATTTCCTGAGTGCCCACTACATGCTGGGAACCAGGGAGGGTGCTGGGGACACAGCACTGAACAAAACAAGATCTGATCATTGCCCTCAAAGAGCTTATAGTCTGCTGGGATATGAACAAGTACAGAGACAACTACTGTGGAGCATGGCTGCTGCATGACAAGGACAGGGTCTCAGTTCCCAGAGATGAGTATTATAATATCCCCATTTTCCAGAGAAGGAAACGAAGGCACAGAGGGGGTCACTGGGTAATGAGGAACAGAGCCAGGATTCAAATGCAGGCAGTCGGACTGCACGTCTGGGCTCTGGTGACCGGTGACCAACGAAAGCCTTCTGTTTGAAGATGCCCTGGTGTTTCCTGCATCAAAGCGCTTCGTACTCTAAAAAGTTTGAGGGTTCGCTCAGTCATATGTGAACTGAAAACACTCTCCACACAGGGAGAAGTGGAGAGGGGAGCAGAGCAGCCGTCTTTGAAATAAAAATAAATCCAGGAAGCAAAACATAATGACGGCTCACAAAATCTGCCTCAACTTGACATCCCATTTCTGCTTTGATTTACGGAAGTCTGTGTTTGGAGGAAAAGGTAAGAGGATTTTTGAAATGAATGGAAGAAGAAAGAAAATATGTTTTCTGAGTCTGTTGGGATGGGAATCAGAAGAGAGAAGGGTAGACTAAGAGAGGTAGCCAAACTGTGAGGTAATACGAATGGCCAGCAGCTGGAAACTCTCTGCAAAAAGAATTCCTGCAGGGGTGAGGGGGAGGTCGCGATGGTCTAGATTTCGGGGACCCCCGTGCTTCCATTTTGAAATCCACGCCTCCCACATATCGCCCTCCACCCCCACTTTCCACCTCCTCACCCAGCCACCCGATCAGGCCTTTCTTTTCTGAGAAATTAAAGAAGAAACAGTGCAGCCTTCACTCTCCTGTCTGCAATCCTGATTATTAGCTAATGTGTTGATGTCTACAGTGTGCCTGCTTGTGTTCACTGCTTCAGTACATGGTCTCACTTAACCCTCGCACCTCCCCAGTGAGGCAAACACTATGATTCGCCCCATTTTGATACCTCAGAAAACACAGGCATAAGGGGGTTAAATCACCTGCCCAATTACACAGGTGGGGGAGGGGTGGGAGTATTTTAGCACGAGGATACTGGTGGTCATCTCCATCCAATGGGGCTGGGGCTAATATAATGGTAGAACTGCAAGGGACCATAGACATCATCTAGTGACAAGAGTCTGTCTTTCATTTAACAGAGGAGGAAACTGAGGTAAAAGTAACCTGATCACGCTCCCTCCGGAGGGCAGAGCCCGTCTCTTTTCCACCACAGTCTGTATCTCTGAATTGTCACATCTCAGGCTCAGAGCTGGACCAGAGCCTCTCCTCAGCCAGTCTCATCACTGTCCACTGCTTCCCCAACCCGGCCCATCTCTCAGTCACCTCTGGCTTTGTTAGATTTTCAAGTGCCAAAAAGTAAGAAGCTACCACTTCCTGAGGAACGACTATGCCCCAGGCTCAATCAACCCTCATGTCACCACTAGGAGGCAAGGGCTATTATTATCTCCATTTTAGAAACAAAAAGATTGACCCAGAGACTTTTAATTATTTGCCCAAATCACACAGCTAGTATGTGGCGTAGCAAACTCTTAGTTACTACGTTGCCTCCAAAAAACAAGTGAACTCTTATTAACAGCACCTGTTAATAAGCATCTTTTCTCCCTTATGTTCATAATTTCCCTGCTTTCCCCCCAACAATGCTGGTAGATACGGTGTGTATTTCCCAAACTCCATGCTTGCCATCCTGCCCCGCAACTTCAGGTTAAACGTGATTCAAAGGCAGGACTCACACAAAGCCAGGACTCATACAAAGCCGGCAGTTTGTGTAGCTGGTTTTTATCATCTACCGCAGGCCTGGACCACCTCTCCATCTGGGGACCTAAATTCCTCTATTGACCTAACAGTTCATGCAATCAATGCCCCACTGAAAAAGGGGGCTCGGATTCCTCCCATCCCCAGCCCAAAGATGTCCCCATACATTAAGGTCTAGTAGCCACCAACGGCACCCAGATCCCTCTGGGATAAGCAGTGATGCATGAATTTGCCTGCGAAGACCTGAGAGCATCATAATTCAAGAAATGCAGAGGGCAAGCTGTGCGAGATTCCTGAGATAATTGAAACTGACCCATAACTCACCAGCCACCGTGGGAAATTCTATCACTTTGCACCCTTTGCTTCCATAGCTAGAAATCAAATCAGAAGAACATGAACAGATTTCTAATTTGGAAACTCGGACACGCAATGTCATCTTTAATGACTCCTGGAAAAAGATGCTCATTACAGATCTCAGCCTACCTAAATTAAAACCTAAACCCCCCAAATTAAGCAGAAAACTCTCCATTTCTCATGTCTGTACAGCCACAGAAAAATCACACAAGCGGGAATACACATACTCCTTAGGGGTTTGTTCTGCCTGCAAATATCTGAGCAAGAATTACGCGAAACAGAAGAGCTAGTAGGAAAAAAAAATAATAAACACATCAGGTCCTAACTTTTACGTTTGGGCCATCTGGGCAAAGGGCAATGTTTCATGATCAATTTGAACTATCATGTCAGGGAACATTATCTCTCTGCTGATAGCCAGTTTCATCTCTTCTGTGATGTAGAGCTCAGATTCCCCTGATACGGTAAGCTGCCGGCTTCAAGTCTTCTCTCACTGCTAAGTGGACTGAAAGATGGTGCAATCAGTCAGCACAATGTTCAGGTGTGTAAGGCTCCTTTCAAACAGGAGGCTAAAAAGCCATCTCTCATCCTCAGGTGTAAACCTCATTCAGTGTGGATTTTCTAGAAGCTTAGGTAGCCATTAAACAATCTCCGGAGATTGTTTTTAAATCTCTTCCCTCCACTTCCCATCCACCTCACCCTTTGTGTCACTGTATGAGTGGCTGCCACAGCCCAGCAGAATGATCTGCATCACCAGGTTTCACATCTGCTCATGACTCAATTCTTCTCGAACCTTAACCCAGGAAGGGGGAGCAATGCCCTGTCTACAGCAATGCCTCAATGATGGCCCAGAAATTTAGATATAAATAGAAACTACAGATTGGAAATTTTATTTTCCTTTGACACGCCTTCTTACAGGGATAAGTTAGAGAATGGGGACCAGGACCACTGCAGGGTTATGCGACCAGGTCCTGACTCTGAGCGTGGTAAACTAAGGGTGGAGGAACATCATAAATAGTGCAAAGGAGAATCTACAATTTTTATTCTTTTTTTTTTTCCACTTAAGAAACTACTTCTTCTGAACCTTAAATTGGGCACCGAATTGCTCAAAAAGAGTTCATCTCCCTTCCTAAACTCAACTACTTAATGTGGAACAGTTATTGTACAAAGAATGAAGGCCCAAGTGTTTCTACATATAACTGGCAAACCAGAAAAACCCTTCAAGAAACTGAAACAAACATGAAGGGGCAGATCTACACCCATGCCTGCTAAAGGAAGCCAGGATACAAGTCTAGGTCACCACCAGGAAAGACCATGTCTGCTGCTTCATCCCACGCACTGTGAGCACCGCCATTTTTTTTTTTTTTTGCGGTACGCAGGCCTCTCACCGTTGTGGCCTCTCCCGTTGCGGAGCACAGGCTCCGGACGCGCAGGCTCAGCGGCCGTGGCTCACGGGCCCAGCCGCTCCGCGGCACGTGGGATCTTCCCGGACCGGGGCACGAACCCGCGTCCCCAGCATCGGCAGGCGGACTCTCAACCGCTGCGCCACCAGGGAAGCCCAGCACGGCCTTTTAGAATCACATCACTCCAAGAAGTCACCCCAGAGCCCCCGCTCAGAGTAACTTTTCATTTATTACTCTCTTGCCTGCACAGTAACTGAGAGGGAGGAGGGAGGGTTTCAACAAGCTGGGGTTTACACTATTTGAGTCTGGTTCCAAACAAGAATGACAAAGGTTTTGGCAGACATATTCTCTCCACCTCAGTGGTCTGTCTACAACAGAGGATCCTGGACAAAAAATAAAATAATTAATTCACTCGCCTAGAGCCAGCATGCCTGCCAAGAGTCAAGGTTTTTTTATTATCCCAGCCAACAGTGGAGAAGCCCTTTAGGAGAATATGCTTCCAAAGAAATGCATGAGAGCAAGCATTCACACCAAGGAGGCAGAGGAACTGTGCTGGGGGCCCACAAGGCATTCATCACATGTCCTCCAAGCCATGCTAGGTCCCAACCCGTCTATTCAGTAAATTACTTTTATGAGCAGGTCAAAAGTGAAAAGAGCCTTCAAACCAGGCTCACCTTTCAAACAGAACCACTTCCTGGCCGCCCAGCTAGAGAGAGAGACCCTTTCCTAAACTTGCCATTAAAGCTGGGCAACCTATGATATTTGATGAAATAATTAAAGACAAATCAGAGTTCTAAGAGGGAAGTTTATAGCAATACAATCCTACCATAAGAAACAGGAAACATCTCAAATAAACAACCTAACCTTGCACCTAAAGCAATTAGAGAAAGAAGAACAAAAAAACCCCCAAAGTTAGCAGAAGGAAAGAAATCATAAAGATCGGAGCAGAAATAAACGAAAAAGAAATGAAGGAAATGATAGCAAAGATCAATAAAACTAAAAGCTGGTTCTTTGAGAAGATAAATAAGATTGATAAACCATTAGCCAGACTCATCAAGAAAAAAAGGGAGAAGACGCAAATCAATACAATTAGAAATGAAAAAGGAGAAGTAACAACTGACACGGCAGAAATACAAAGGATCTTGAGAGATTACTACAAGCAACTCTATGCCAATAAAATGGACAACCTGGAAGAAATGGACAAATTCTTAGAAAAGCCCAACCTTCTGAGACAGAACCAGGTAGAAATAGAAATTATAAACAGACGAATCACAAGCACTGAAATTGAGACTGTGATTAAAAATCTTCCAACAAACAAAAACCCAAGACCAGGTGTCTTCACAGGCGAATTCTATAAAACATTTAGAGAAGAGTTAACACCTAACCTTCTCAAACTCTTCCAAAATATAGCAGAGGGAGGAACACTCCCAAACTCATTCTACGAGGCCACAATCACCCTGATACCAAAACCAGACAAAGAAGTCACAAAGAAAGAAAACTACAGGCCAATATCACTGATGAACATATATGCAAAAATCCTCAACAAAATACTAGCAAACAGAATCCAACAGCACATTTAAAGGATCATACACCATGATCAAGTGGGGTTTATTCCAGGAATGCAAGGATTCTTCAATATACGCAAATCAATCAACGTGATACACCATATTAACAAACTGAAGAAGAAAAACCATATGATCATCTCAATAGATGCAGAGAAAGCTTTTGACAAAATTAAACACCGATTTATATAAAAAAAAACCCTGCAGAAAGTAGGCACAGAGGGAACTTTCCTCAACATAATACAGGCCATATATGACAAACCCACAGCCAACATCCTCCTCAATGGTGAAAAACTAAAAGCATTTCCCCTAAGATCAGAAAGAAGACAAGGTTGCCCACTCTCACCACTATTATTCAACATAGTTTTGGAAGTTTTAGCCACAGCAACTACCTAAGGAGACAAAAGATCTGTATGCAGAAAATTATAAGACACTGATTAAAGAAATTAAAGATGATACAATTAGATGGAGACATATACCATGTTCTTGGACTGGAAGAATCAACATTGTGAAAATGACTTTACTACCCAAAGCAATCTACAGATTCAATGCAATCCCTATCAAACTACCACTGGCATTTTTCACAGAACTAGAACCAAAAATTTCACAATATGTATGGAAACACAAAAGACCCCGAATAGCAAAAGCAATCTTGAGAAAGAAAAATGGAGCTGGAGGAATCAGGCTCC